>NC_083624.1:8377153-8552153 GCF_963584025.1 Labrus mixtus
CCCTCTCTCTCTCTCTCTCTCTCTCTGTCTCCCTCTCTCTCTCCCTCTCTCTCTCTCTCTCTGTCTCTCTCTCTCTCTCTCTCTCTCTCTCTCTCCCTCTCTCTCTCTCTCTCCCTCTCTCTCTCTCTCTCTCTCTCTCTCTCCCTGATTCCTGACTCTATCCTCAGTCCTGTCTCTAAATAAAACATTAAAAGCCCCAGAATAAACCTTTAAAAAATAAAAATACATTTGACAGATGATTTTTTTTTATCACAGTTTCAAAATATCTACGTGGCCGAGAGATCGTTCATGGAAATATTTTTAGATGTTGCGTGTAATCTTTTTTTGACACATCCAGTCAAACACAACAGGAAATGAGCTTACAGAAGAAGAAGTGTGAAAGTTGTGTAAATTCTTGGCCGGATTGGGAGACGTAAAAACAAACTTGCAAACATACAAATATCAATCTCCAGATGTTCTGGTTGAGAGACGACCGACACTACCAACATAGCCACAGCTGTAGAGAGAGTGGCAGTGGTCTGAATCTGACATGCGGGCGGGAAAGGAGCCACAGGTCGGATTTGAACCCGCGCCACCCGCTTCGAGGACTATAGCCTCTGTACATGGGGCGCACGCCTAACCACTCGGCCACACTGGGTCACACAGGGTTAACAATCTTTAAACATGCGTTTGCTGCTTTGACAGAAAATGAAATGATCGACCTCTATGTGGAGAATTCACCTGGAAAATTTAAAACCAGAAAAAAACCTGTTCTCCTCGTACAGATGCATCTTACGTGGACCCTCTGGGGCCTCATATGGAGAGGCCGAAGACGGGCGCCAAGAGACGCGTGGAGGACGACGACTTTGCAGACGAAGAGCTCGGAGACGACCTGCTGCCCGAGTAGATGCTCTGACGCCTTCAGACCAAACTGTCAGAACATTTCTTATTAACTCTTCTGAAAGGCAGGACACCCAAACGTTCCAGGATGTTTTATATTTCAGGGGTACTGATGAGAGTCCAGTCACTCTGCTGTTGTGACTTCTGAGTGTAGGAGTGTGATGTTTAATAACTCATCTTTGCCTTAAATCTAAATATCTTTTAGATCTAGTTGTAAATCTGAGGCTCAGTTCTCGAAGATAAATATTTATTTAGAGTTTCTGCATACATGCAAAGCTCTACAGCTGTTTGCATTTCCATCTTCTTCTATTAGGACAGTTTTCTTCCAGCTCTGAGCTCCTGCAGAAAACATTTTAAAAAAAAAAACACTGACACGGAAATTCAAGTTTTCAAATTCGACTCTGAGCTAACGGTGATTACAAACATATTGGATGGAGTGTTTATAAATTCCTGAGTTTTCTGGAGAACACTTTTCCTCCCACGAGTACAACTTCTTCAGCGCTCACCCGATACGCTCGTGAACGCCCTCACACACCCTGAAAGCCCTTGAATCCAGCGATGGGGCGCGGAGCCAAAACAATGAGAAACATATCACTGTCCTGGTCATTTTCGACTGCGCTGTACGTTTCCATGTGTGAGCGTGGGAACCTTCTGGAAAATGCATCAACATGGAGATACCAAACCCAGAGAAATACGTCCATGTGCCGCCCTGTTCCTGTAGTTTTATACATCTTCTACTTATTCTAAAGAATGTTGGAGTGTAATATTTATTTTTCTAGTTTGTTACTTTGTTGATGTACATTGTATAATTAAAATATTTAAATACTTTACATGCTGAACTCAAACTGCTGTGTCATTCTGAGATAATTAACCTTCAGAGTCAAGTTTTAAAGGAGAAGAGGTTTGCACTTACAACTATTTCAAGAAGTAGGTGTGTAGGATATACAACCATCACTATTAACAGAAGAAATCCTGCACACTTCTCCTGCTTGGCTTCACCAAATTATTCTAAAAAAAAAAAAAAAATCACGTTTCTGTCCCTCTGAACCTTTGTCAAGTGTGTTCATGTATGTGCAGAACTCACTCGACAAACGATCACAGGGAAAGAAATTCGATTTTTTTTTTCCTAATAATTTGGTGATGCCGAGGATGTGTGGGATGTTTTCCTTTCAATGTGAGAGTACATAAAGTGACAAGCTGAGTTATGAACGTGAAGTTTCTCCAGGCAAAGCAGCAGATAACAGTGAAGATTTATTGGAAGGAAAACTGAAGTAAATTACTTTTGATCTGGCTTTTGATATGCATGATAACATTTAAAGCTCTGGTGCATAAATCCTGATGACATAACCAAGCAAGAGGAAGGAATGAAGTCACAAATATGTACTTAACGTGATGATTTGCATCTGTTTGTGGTGGTTTGACCTCAAAGTTATCATTCAAACCAGAGAAGTCTTCAGAGGTTTGTCAAAGCTGGATCCAGTTTATCTTTTAGTGAAGTAGACTCTGGTGTGCAGCCAGGATCCAGCAGGCACAGAGTCTGGACTTCCCACTCTGCTGTCATGCACACTGCGCTCTTCTATCAGAGAGGTTTAAGACGGAACTTCATTTGTCAGTACTTCAGTTTGATTTAGACCCGCTCTCAGTGGTGGATCACGCACTTTCCTGCACGCACAAACATTTCCAGCGGATTTTACGCACACGTCGCTGGAGAAAAGCAACAGCAAAGGTTGTATTTTTCTATACTTTCTCGCCCTTAACAGAACTCGACTGCTGTTTTAAATTCCCTACTGGATAATATTTTCAGATTTTGAGTCAATTATTGCTCCTGGCGACGCTGTGGACGTGTTGTGCCAAAATGTTTCCGCAGCTTGGTTGGCGGCGCGCCTGTGATTCGGTTTTAAAGCCACGACTGTGGACTGTTCGCCTGCCTCTGCTTTTCCTACGCCCCACACATTTCACTGGATGTTAACAGAGGAGAGTAGCCTTTTAATTGTAAAGGACTGTCTCAATAATAATCTTTGTTGAAGACGTGAAACTAGCGCGTTGTTTTGAGCGAATATCGTTACTGGCACATCACCGTACACAGAAGCGCAATGGAGCCACGTCGCCTCCGCGTCATCCCGCTGCTGCTGCTGCTGCACCTGGTCGTGCTCCTGCTGGGCTGGCCTGTCGGGGCCGTGCGGATTCGCAAAAAGGCCACCAGGACCCGGTCCTGCCTGGACCTGCCGGAGGAGATCCTGGAGCAGATGTTCGGCCGGCTCTCCATTGGAGTGATGAGCGCTTTCCACCACGCGCTGCAGCTGGAGCCACAGGACAGACTCAACCTCACGTGCCCGACCACCGCGCGGTCCCCAAACAACAGCAAGACCCGCCTCCCGGTCAACCTGCTCAGCATCTCCCCCTGGGCCTACAGGTGAGCGCAGGTGGAATTTGGAATCTCATGCCTTTACATGTTTCAAATCTTTTAATTCCTTTTACAATACTTTTACATTTAATCCAAGAGTGTAACAAATGTTATCTTAAAACATGTAGTTTATATCTCCAGAACTTTTCATCTATGATTACAGGGTTTAACATGTCTTATGACTGCCACTGAAAAACATCAACATCTGGACTTCTGCCTATCATAAAGTGGGAATAAGTTGTACCAGGCATGTTTGTCTTTACAAAGAAGTCTTAAATAGCTACAGTAAAATATTTTGTATTATGTTATCTGTCATGTTTTTTATGTTGTTATGTTGTTTACTGTATATTTTTACTTAAAACATTTCAAACATTTACAGAAAATTCACATTTGCTTATTTTAGATAACGGTCATACTAAGGCTTTAGAAGTTATGATAAGTTCTCAGTTCTTATCAGTTAAGGAATGTTATGGATTATTTCTTAGTGTTGTCTATGTATTGTATGTTTCCAGCTGCAAACGAATTTCCCTGTAAACATACCTTTGACCTTTGACCTTTGAAGTTATATTGCAATTATGAACTTTCAGTGTTACTAACTTTACTGCTACGATCACAAATTCAGTAAAATCTCAATAATATGTTGTGATGTGACAAAATGCACTAAGAACACGGTAGAGTGATGTAAAATAATAAAATAGAGTACA
This sequence comes from Labrus mixtus, assembly GCF_963584025.1. Taxonomy (NCBI): domain Eukaryota; kingdom Metazoa; phylum Chordata; class Actinopteri; order Labriformes; family Labridae; genus Labrus; species Labrus mixtus. The sequence goes on from NC_083624.1 coordinate 8,381,141, forward strand.
TTTTCCAGAATTATAAATTTCCTTATGATACAGGGTTTTCCACACACATATGGAGAAGTCAGCCAGTGGGAAGAGGTAGCTAGGGGGTCCGGACTCATGCCCCGGTGGCTTCTGGTACATTTCAAAGCCTCTACTATACTCTGATATTTCTAATATTTTATATTTATTACGTTTGCTTTCTCAATTCTTATCAATTAGGGAATTATTGCAAAGGAGAATCAGGATCTTTGTCAAATAAAGGTGGGCTGGTAAAACATCTTAGGGGCTGTTTGGGCTGTTGGTAGCCCAGCAGATCCACATCAGGCAGGCAGGGTTCATTAAAACATATCTCTCTTTAACGTCAGATAAATTCTTGTGTTTGACCTGCAGCACATCCCTGCTGGCATCAAGAGCTCCTCCTACTGCCTCTGCTTTGAAATCACAGATAGTGGGCTGCAGAAAAAGAGGACAAAATGTATCTCAGAGTCCTAATTATTGTCTAAAGTTAAGGGCATGTTGAGCTAAAACAGAAAGTGAAAAATATTCTGATACAAAAATGTAGTCTGAGAGAAAGTGTGTGATGATGGCACAGAAGGCAGCAACCACCTTCAATAACCAAACTCCAATTCTGCAGAGTCAAATTCTGTTGACTTCTTTTTGTTTGATTCCCAGGCTCTCCTACGACCCATCCCGGTATCCCCGGTACATCCCCGAGGCGTACTGTCTGTGTAAGGGCTGCCTGATGGGGCCGTACGGCGAGGAGAGCGAGCAGTACCGCAGCACTCCGGTCTACGCTCCCTCCGTCATCCTGAAGAGGACGGGCTCCTGTCTGGGAGGAAGACACTCGTACACAGAGATCTACGTCTCCATCGCCGTGGGGTGCACCTGTGTGCCGCTGCTGGAGAAGGAGAGGGACGGACACAAGAGCAACCAGAGTCTGGAGAGAGTGGAGAACAAAACGGGCCGAAGGCGCCTCGTCTCTGTGAGGAAGAAAGTATGAAGCAAGCCGGCGGTGGCGTTCCAGATAAATTATTCTTCAACGGATGCACATTAGTTGGATCCTTCTCTACCTGTACTGAGTTCCAGCAGATATTTGTCCTCCTCTTCAGAAGAATGTCTTAACTTCAGCTGACTTTAAAGGATTCAAACTTAAGAGAGCAGACTGATTTACAACTCTTTCTATTTTTGACAAACTGATATTAAACCTCAGCCCTCTGTGTGGACAATAACACTAGGAGTACATTTCATAAATGTTTATGTCATTTGGTGGACAAACATACCCTTTTGAAATTTAAAGCAAACAGACAAGTGGAATAATAATCCGTAATCATAAAAATGATCAACACTGCCACCTACTGACAGAAAGATCAACTTTCCCTGTTAGTTTTGTCTTTAGTGACATTTTTTTTTAAAGACAACTTCTCATCTTAATGTAGTTGTTGATAAAGTTTGTACCTGTCAAAACTCAGCAAAGAATAAAAAAACAGTCTAAAGAACAAATGTGGGGGAGATTTACGAGATCAGTGCAATGCATGCTCACCTCTCCAAGCAAAGAAATGCATCGCTTGTGTATTATAAGTCTCATTTTGTATTTTCAGGATGCAGGAGGTTTCTCAAAGGTGTAATTATCACATCATGTAGAGGGATACAATAAACACGCCAGCTACAAAAGTTTTCTTTTTGGCGTTCTGGCCTTTATTTGACAGGACAGGAAATATTGAACCTGCGACCAGTTCATCGACGAGGACTCCAGCCCCATTACATGGGACCCCTTCTCTATCATCTGAGCTGAACCAGCACCCCTAGGTTCTGGTTTGCATTCATCGTCGTCGTTGAACTCAGAACGGATGTTTTTTTTCTTTTCTGTCCTGTCTGATCAGGAATCAATAAAACGTGCAAAAAGTCAAACCAGTCCCTGATGTGGTCTGCCACTGGAGGAGCTGTGCATCTGTTTTAAAGACTCGCAATAAAGTTCTCATTTTGTGCCTTGTGTAAACTTTCTTCTGGTCTGTCTGCTGTACGTTTGGACATCTGGATTGTGAGGCTATCATTTTAATATTTGGGTCAAAGGTGAGGTATACACGTCTCTAAAATGTATGCTGGTAGACTAATTATAAAAACGTCTTGAACTGCTCCACCAGGGTTTTAATTTCAACAAATACAGGGTTTGAGATCGAACAAGATCAGCCCAACAGAAAAACTGAAAGCCTGAAGAAATCAGACCGACTACTTTATTCAACAAAAGGGGAAAATTAAACTCCCTGAGTGCCACTTAAAGTTGGTGCACTCCTAAAAAAGACTGATTTGTTAGAGAGCTTATACATTACACCACATAAGGCCAGAGTTGCATGGGTATTGCCTCAAACACACTGGAAACTACATTTCCCATAATGCAACTCCATGAGTCTTTTTTTGTCAGTTCTTGTTTCTGGTTCAAGCCGACACCTTTTCCAGAACTTCCAGCCAGAGGTCTTAAAGGAAGCAGGTAAATGTTTAACTCCGTAGTCTCCAAACTTAAACCGACATCACCCTGATGACATCACCGTGACATCATCAGGGAGTCAAGTTTCGTCACGTCCTCGACTCAATCGGGCTCCCGGTTCCGGTCAGACGGAGGTTAATGCTCCTCAGCAGGACAGCAGGCGAGACGGATAGTTGACGAAACAGCGGAACTCGTTGGACAAGTTTCTGTTGTGTTTGGGGAGGAAGCTGCACATTCTGACATCCAGGAGCTCCTTGGCACATTTCTCCATGATCGCTCCTGCAGAACAGAGACGGAAATGTTGAGGAAAACGCTGATCAAATTTAAGATTAAGATTTACTTTTATTGATCCCCGCAAGGGGAAATTTCTATTTTTACACTCTGTTAACCACACACAGGCTGAAATATATACACACATGCACACAAACAGGATCCTATGGACGTGCACTAATGGAGAGATGTCAGAGTGACGGAGATGCCCACAGCAAGCACTCCTGAGCTGATGGTGGGGAGGGGGTTTGGTGCCTTGCTCAAGGGCACCTCAGCAGTGCTCAGAAAGTGATCTGGCACCTCTCCAGCTTCCAGACCAACTTCCAGATTTGGTCCGCACCAGGACTTGAACCGGTGACCCTCCGGTTCCCAACCCAATCCCTACAGACTGACCTACTGCCGCCCACAGAAAGTATTCGTATTTTACCATTTAAAGGACCAATATGTAAGATATATACTGATGTAAAATACAAAGTGACCTTACTATATCATCATATACTGGCTACTCATCATATCCATAGACTGTAAATATCATTAGCAGCCCCTCCCCCTCCCCCTCCCCCTCTCACCCGTGCACAGCAGCACTTTGCCTTTGCTCAGGTATTGGATGGTTTTGGCCACTTTGCTCAGACACTCCTCGGACAGGTACGGCGGGTCGGCGAGGACGATGTCGAAGCTCTGAGGGGCCACGTGGGCCGGGAGAGACAGCGGCTCGTTGTAGTCGTAGAAGATGAAGTCGTCTCCGTAGGCGGCGAAACGGCGGTCGTACTCCAACACGACGGCGGACACGCGGCCCGCTCCGTCCACCACGCCCTGCTTCAACTTCTGGTACGCACTGGGGGCACTCACGCACGCTATCCTGAGGGCGAAAGATGACATGATGAAGAGAAGATGAAGCTTCAGGGGGATCTCAAAAGAGGGTTCGATGGTCTTTCTGTTTGTGACTGTGTGTGTGAGTGTGTGTGTGTGTGTGTGTGTGTGTGTGTGTGTGTGTGTGTGTGTGTGTGTGTGTGTGTGTGTGTGTGTGTGTGTGTGCGCTTTTACCTGCCTCCCTCTCCGGCTTCACGTATGACCTCCTCGGCTAACTGAGTCGCTGTCTCATCACTGTACCAGAACTGACTCATCCGCTGGTGGAAAGGCGGAAGCACAAAGATATCAGTGATGCTGTGAAGTGATGCCGTGTGTCTGTCTCATGTCGTTATCTAAACCCAGTAAACTCACCCAGTCCTCCTCCACTGCTCCCACAGCGAACTGGTCTCCCGGTGTCGAGCTCTCATCCTGAGCTGTGGTCTCGTTGTAGAACTCCTGCAGGGCAGCCAGAGTGTGAGCGGACAGAGCGGGGACATCATCATCATCATCGCTGTCACTCATGGCTGACGGAGCAGAGGACGCTGACAGGAGAGCAGCAGCTGTGCTTCAGAGTTTGAGCAGATTCTTTATTTAAGGAGGAAAACCTAAAACAAAAGAAAAACATTGTTACTGAGGTTTTATACAGCTGGGTAGAAATAAAAATATAGATTTATGAGACCTGTAGACGCATATTAGAAGTGTAAGCATCATGATCTTGCGGTAAAAGTTTTAGAAACTTTGTCAAACAGATTTAGCAGTTCTACTTGTTTTTTTTTTTTCCAACATCTACGACTTCTCCACATCTTTTTTTTTTCTAGCAGTGTTTCTTTTTTTTATTGTGATAAGGTGAACAAGTACAAAACAAAAACGTGCACATAAACATGACAATTAAAGCGACGGCAGATAAACAAAAACGGGCAAAACAGAAATAAACAAAACAAAATCAAAATACGCAAAACATTAGCAAAGACAAATACAATTGAAGCAGATAGAATAAAAGTCAAGCAGTAAGTTGAAGTAGTGTGTAAGAAAACGTGTGAATGTGTGTGTGTGTGGCAGTGTGACACATTAAAGTGAGTGGCTGAATGGGAAGTAGCAAGAAAAATAAATAGCAACAAAATTGAAGGTAATTGAGAGGAAGAGAAAAGATGTATATGTGTCAACATTAAAGGAAAGAAGAACATTTTAAATTATATATATAGAAATAATAAAATAAAATGTTTGGTGTTAATGTGGTCATCATAAAAAGATGGAGGAAAAGAAGAAGAGAACAGGGAGATAGTAATAATATAATAATAATATAATATAAATATAATAATAATAATAATATTAATAATATAATATAAATATAATATAAATATAATAATAATAATAATAATAATATTAATAATATAATATAAATATAATAATAATAATAATAATATAAATAATATAATAATAATATAATATAAATATAATAATAATAAGAAGAAGAACAATGTGCGCCTATATAGACATACATACAAACATGCACATAAATCTGGTTTGTGGTATTGTTAAGAGAAGAGGGGGGTCACAGGGGCCTCAGGGAGTTAGGCAAGAAGCCCCCCATCGCGTTGACCCTCCACAGCCCCAGCGAGAGAAAGACTTCTCCACATCTTTGAAACAAAACCAGCTTCAAGTATGTGTGTTTCTTTTCTCCTTACTCTCAGTCTGCCTTCAAAATGTTTTTCCAGTTCAAGTCCCAGATCCATCATCACAATGCAACGTCAGAATAATCTTAATGCAGCAATTTTCAGGAATACTTTTTCTCTGTTCTCCATCAGAGCCAGAGGAAGTCGTTGTTGAAACAATTGACAGTCATCTTAAATTCAAGATACATCCAAACAGTTTTAGCCTATTAGTTAATCATTGCACCCTCATAATCATTAAATTATTATATGACCTATTTTTGTTAACCTCCTAATCATTATGTAGAGTTTGTACTGTTTCCCTTGTTATTGATCTGTTATGTGTTTTCTTATAAGGAAAAAATAAATAAGTCAAGACAGAAATCACCAATCGTGATTCGTCCGACCTGATGATCCTACACAAATGTCAGCTTTTTGTTCATCGTAATTATTAATCAATCATCTGTTTTGAAAGGTTCCCACGATACACTCATGTTCGTAAAACGTGTCATTTTTACATTCCTGTTTCAATAAAACAACGTTGTTCCCAAACAGAGACTTTTAGTTTTAGTTTGTATTAGTAACTCACTTTGACTGTTCTGCTTTCACGTAACCTTACACTACACACACACACACACACACACACACACACACACACACACACACACACACACACACACACACACATATATGAGCATAAATCTCCAATGAATTAAATACAATAAACGACAAGAGAGGAAAGGTTGACATACCTGCCCAGGGCTCGGTGTGCACTTCACTGCTGCTGTGTTGTGAACATGTGAGTAGTCGCGCGTTGATGACGTCATTACAGAGAGAGTAAAGAAATTGCTTGTAACTTGTTATTTGATATCGATATATATATATATATATTGATATATATATATTTATATACATATTGATATATACCACTACAAAATAATTCCCCCCTTAGCTTGCCCGTATCTAGCATCGCATCATTTCTCAAAGACGAACAGAAAAGTGTAGAAAGGGGGGAGGACCTCATGTGGAGCAGTGCAGCCTACATGCTGGTCTGCTTACTGGTGCTGTCAGGACCAGCATGAGGGACAGGGTCTATCAAGACAGGGAGAAGTATAATGGATTAATTCACATCAGTGTTAGCAGTGGTGGACTGTAACTAAGTACATTTACTCAAGTACTTTACTTTAGTACAATTTTGGGGTATTTGTACTTTGAGTATTTCCACTTCTACTCCGCTGCATTTTTGAGGCAAATATTGTATTTTTACTTCATTACATTTAGCTGGCAGCCTTAGTTACTAGTTACTTTTCAGGTCAAGATTAAACATGAACATCTGGTCTAAAATGATTAGATTGGAGCCCCAGACCAGTAGGGGGCCCCAAAGCAGCGGCCTAAAATGTGCACATTTTGCAATGGCGGTGGGAAACCTCCCTAAAGGGGCCCCATCTGACAGCACTCTTTCTCGTTGGCCTGCTGATTGTTGGTTAGAGGGCCCACCAATTGATATTTGCCTAGGGCTCCAACAGGCTCTAGAATCACCACTGTATGTAGAATTAAGATCTTCAAATGTATTTTTTTAAAATCCAATCACTTAGACACACACACACATTTCCATGAAATATGTTTATTAAAATGAACTAAACTGGCAATTATTAACATGAAATCCACTGATACACAGGTGTCTACAGGTGCAGAGGGGATTCTCTCCACGACTTGTGAATGCCCACATGGAAAATACAAATGCAGCTGCGTTGGACATCTTTGCCGTCCACAATTTCAGCTGCACAGAGGACACTCAGTGGATTTCATTTTGACTTTTAGTTTTCAATTTAGTTTGAATTAGTTTGTGTCAAAGATGAAAACTAAGGACCCTTTATTGTATTAGTATTTTTTGTTTATTTTTTAAAAACAAAAAATCAAAGTTCAGTTAATAAATGTTTTTTTGGTAAAGCCTTGTTTTCATTTCACTTTAAGTTAAACTGTTCTCTTAGGTGACTTAGATTTAAACAGAAAGTCTCACTCCGTTGAGTTTGAGTTTTATTTTTGCCTCATTAAGTCTGGAAAGTGTGACATTCTCTGATAAAACCAAAAACTGTATTCATTACTAAAGTAGATTTCAGCAAACAGGACAAAAGAAAACTCTGAGGCCAGAACTTTTTATACAATAACTTTATGTACACTTTTACACTTCATTAACAAAACAGCCTTTCTACAATGACCAGGATAGTGCTGTGAATGTGGATCTGTCTCCAACAGAAGAACGCTTCTACGAGTGGCTCTGCTCCTTTTTATTTGGTTCGTTATTGCTGTCCGACAGTCTCTGCTTCAATCCAGTGTGTGTTGAAAAGAGAAACGGTGGAGGTGCTGCTGTAGAAAAATACTACTGAAATGAATCTGCTAAACTACAGGAGGCCCGATTCTCCTGGGGGGAGGGGGGGGGCAACATAATACTACAATCCAAAAAAAGAACAAAAATATCAAACCGCAAGAAAAAGAAAAAGTCAACACAGAGAAAGTTGCTCCCTCTTTATCTGAATTAATTCAATGGTGAAGTCATTAAACTCTTCCTGCCGTCTACAGGCATATAAAAACATTTCTGTTGTGTTGCTTCTGTTTCTATGAACATTCATTTCTCTTGGCTTCTGATTTGAAAACTTTATATTTATATATATGTACATCCTTTTAATGAAACACAATCTGATTTTGGTTTTCTGTCATCATCGCCCTCCTGCACTGTGCGGATCAGCAACCCCCAAAGACAGCCAGAAGTTTCTTGTGTGTGTGCATTTTAATTTAATGTGTGTGTGTGTGTGTGTGTGTGTGTGTGTGTGTGTGTGTGTGTGTGCATTTTAATTTAATGTGTGTGTGTGTGCATTTTAATTTAATGTGTGTGTGTGCATTTTAATTTAATGTGTGTTTGTGTATGCACTTTATTCTTGGCGTAGAACAGGCACAGTCGTTGTGTGTTGTCAGTTAATGTATGGCATGTTTCACATACGCACACACTGAACAATCAGCAAAACAAAGGCACTCTGGGAAGGATTTGGGGCGACTGTGTGTGTGTGTGTGTGTCAGTGTGTGTGTGTTTACGTGTGTGTGAGAGTGGAAACTGTTAAAATGAAATGTGTGTGTTCAATTCAGGAAACAAATCGCCACTCTAAAACCTTCAAACTCTCACACTTCCTTTGATTTAAAAAAAAAAAATCCTGTTTACCCTCACATCACTCTGTGTGTGTGTGTGTGTGTGTGTGTGTGTGTGCTCTGGCAGCCTCCAGGTAAACCAGGCAGCAGCAAAGAGGGGTGGGGGTGTGTGTGTGGAGGAAACATTGCCACACATCAGCTGCTGCTCCGCCCCTCTACTCGTCATGATGGTCAGTGCTTCATTGATTCAGTCATCCAGTCTGCTATGCAGTTCAATCTCCATGGTAACCACATCATCATCATCATCATCATCATCATCATCATCTTTAAGTCTGTCAATCATGCTGGAGGGCCGGGCCAACAGGTGGGCAAAACAAAAACAGAAACCCGAGGAGGATAAAACATTCAGGCATGAGATGATTCCCCCGCAGCGCAGGCAGATAGACGAAGAGTTCCTCCGAGGCTTCCAGCCCAATCTTCTTCTACCGAGAGTTCTCGGGGGCTGAAGCGGGGGTCGTCTTTGATTGGTTGCGTTTCAAAACGATGATTTGAGGCGGCGTCGGTTTCCAGTGGTTATTTCACGCAGAGCAGGCCGCCCACATTGGCCACAAACTCCTCGAGGCTCTTGAGGAAGGCGACCTTCTGCTTGCGGTCCATGGTGGGCGGCGTGCTGCTTGCCGTCAGCTTGTTGAAGGCATCGGCCAGCCGCTGGTAGATGACAGCGTCTCTCTGTGACGAGAGCAGAGTCTCCACCAGCTCAGAGTACTCCGCCTGATGGACAGGAGGGAAAACAAAAATAAGACCACCAACTCAGGGTCAGAGGTCATGACAGAACCAAAACCATCTACATGTTTGTCACAGCTGTTGACATGACACCAATTGTCCACTAGGGGGCACTGACCAATAATTAGCCAATTGCAGTTTTTTCTCCTTAATCTGCAAACAATTTCTAAAGTAAATGCTTAGGGGTTTCTAATTGAGACCGGCCTCTATTTGTCAAAATGTGCAGCTACAGCAGGCTCTAAACTTGTGACTTAAATTGGGCTCGGCTTTCATTTGAAGATTTACAGTTCGTCCTGCATGGCTTCTTTTGATGTCAAAATTCATTGATAAACAAAAAAAAAAAAGAGGATTTTTCTCAGGTCAGATTCAAACCCAAGCCGCACGCTTGGAGGCCTCCGTACATGTGGTGTGACCTAACCGCTAGGCCATCTGCACCACGATTTATGAATCTTTCAATTTTTACATGACAGAAAGACTAAAAGGTTTTTTTTGTTTTATGCACAATGGAAAAAAATACAACTGAATGTGACTGTAGCACACAGAGTAAGATTTAGTATTTCATATTTTCAATCCGTGATGACTTGATGATTCCTGTCCTACACTGAAGAATACGAGCATTCACTCAGATATGTTCAGTAACATTTCGATCATAAAGAACATTCTCATTAAATCTGTGTTTCATATTTTACTTCTCTTCTCATACTTTTTTAACCATGTGCATTTTACTGTTATATTATATGCTATGACATAGACAGACCACCACTAGGGGGCGTTTGGAGTCTAGTGCCTCCTGTTGCTTTTACAGAGCAGCTTAATGTTACTTATCTATACTCACAATTATCCCCTTTATTCATTAGTTTAATATCAAATGACAAACAAATCTAGGCATGGTGGTTTAGTCTTAAGTGAAGGACAGCTTCGTCTTTTGTGTTCGTATTTTTGGTCGTATTAGTTAGGCAGCATTTTAAATTAAAGCAAAAGAAAAGTGAAGAAAGACGGCAGATGTCCGCTACACACATCTGGTGTCCTGTGAGTAGATATCTTAACTGTCAGCTCTTGTTAAGAGATAATAATCAGATTTTTTCATTCGAGGGTTTTCTCATTGGATATGACCGATTTGTGTTTTATGTTCTTACCTGATGCAGGCATACAAGTGTGTAGAGAGCTTCTCCTGCTGCCACCGTCATCTCAGTGTTGTGTTTCTGCAGGACCAGCATGTCGAACACCAGCTGGAGGGGGGGGGGGGGGGAGCATTAATAAACAGTTTCTATAAAAAAACAAACAGGTCCATATTCTGAAAAACAGGCTAATTATCCACCTGACCTGAATGGGATGACACTCTAAAGTCTGAACAGTAAATAGAAGCTTCAGACAGTTACTGGTTTGCCAAGCACAATGAAAAGTGTGTGTTTGTACCTTGAGGAAGTGACGAGTGGCGATGAAGAGAGGCGTGTCCTTCTCCTGGTTTTTAGCGCACTGCTCGGCCAGAGGAGACAACGCCTCCAAACACAGCTGGCTGATCTCTGAACTCATCCTGAACACACACGTTAAGGGCAAACAAACACTTCATAACAGTAAGCTCGAACTCTGTCGAGGGGCTCTTAGGCAGCGGCAGCAGGAAACATAGCAGCTGCAGAGGCATGATGTGTGTAAAATGTAAGAACAAATCTGAAAAAAAGTGACAAGAAATCTAGTAAAATATCATCCATCGAGAATACTATTCTGTGCTGCAGGAACATTTAGTGATTCAACCTTTAAAAATGTCTAACCACTAAACAGGTTTTGGTTCAAGCACCTGCGACTTAGTGCAGGATAGTTCATTTTTACGGTGTTAAATCATCCCAGAAATAATCTGAGAACATGATTGAACATTGTGACTTTAAAAGAGGATCCTAGGATTGGGTTGAGTTTTATGTTTTCATTCATTTCATTTTTGTCACACTAGTGCCGATATGGACAGCTGGGATCGGGTCCAGCCCCCCTGGGTAAAGATAAAGGATGGATGGATGGATAGTGCTGATATGTTATGTCTGCAGACACAATAAACTCCTACAGACACAGACACAGACACAGACACAGACACGCACGCACAGGCATCGTAAGGATACGAGGTCATTCCCAGCTCCAGAGAGAACATGAGGCTTTTGAAGAGGTCTTCAGGCAGCTGTGGGATTTTTTCTGGAAAGATCTCACAGATGAAGGTGATGAGCTTGTAGTACTGGTTACACAGAGACGGAAACTACAAGAAAGAAAAAAAGAACAAGATCCAGAGAATGAACTGACAGAGGGCTTACACCTCATCGTAACAAATCCAGTTTGATAAGGAAGCAGAAGGGAGACGTCTGGCTCAGATTGGATATCAAATGTCTGTGTTGTGTAGTCTTACCTTGAGCAGGTCCTGAGACATGAGAGGAAGAACGATGTTGACACCGTACAGAACCACATCTGCTGCTGATACCGTCCGACTAGACGCCGGCGTTCCCTGGTCCTGGTTTCGAAACACCTCGTCTATACAACACAACATGAACACGAGTAAGGGAGCTATCCTCCACTCGGACTCACCTCTAATTTAACATCGGAAACATTCAGCGAGCTCACCAGTGTCGCTGAAGTCGATGAACTCCTTGGAGAGCAGGTTTGTGAGCAGCTCCATGATGAGCAGCAGGTCCTGGTACTGGTCCTCCTCGGCTGCGGAGTCGCTCCTCTTTCTGCTCTGGTTGTTTTTGGAGTAAACCTGCAGCAGCGTCAGACACGCCTCGTACAGCTTCATGGACTTCACCTGGAGGAAGAGAGAGGAGACATCAGGGACCTGTAAGATCTCAGAGAGCAACGCAGACCTGAAGACCAGAATAGTTTGGAGCTCTTGCTTTTATTAGAGCGAAATGCTGTGATGTATTCTTGACAGATCTATGATTGTTATAAGGGCCATAAAAGAAAAAACGGTGGAGCCTCGGAGGCAATACATAATGTATATCGTATAGAAATATTTAACCTGCCGCTGTATAAAACATCTCTTGATTAAATATCAGGGAGTTCCCTTGTGGAACAAACTACTTTTTTTAAAAATCATTCCTATGTGTAATCTTTGCTGACAAAAACACTGAATCATGAACAGAAAACAATAACGTAGAAATAGTAATTCCTAAGTATGGCAGCTTCTTTTGTTTTTTTTTTTTTTACCATTCCTAAGCATTTTTTTCTCTCTTCTTTAACTACATTTCTGTATTGTAACACGTGTCACTCACCTCTCCCAGGTAACAGATCTGCTTGTGTGCGACTTCCACAAAAACCTCAATGATGAGGTTGATTGTCTCGGGCGTGTTGCTGTAGACCTGAGAGACAAAAGTGTGACATAGTGATGAAATTATTTTCATCCTGACCTTCAAGGATTCAAGGATCACACTCACAGAGATAAACTTTCCCCCTGCATAATAAAAAAACTGGAGACTCTCTACAGACAGATTTCTTCGCTTGGTTTTCTGCTTTAAGTGCAGCAAATCAAATTTGTGTCGTTTTATCTTTAACCTCGTTTGCTTTACAGACCTATAAGCTTCACAGCATCAACAACCTTGAACCGCTTTCCTGTCACCCTCACAACTCTCTCCAATCTTACCTCCATGAGGCCGATGCAGCTGGACAGAAAGTCCATCAGAAAGGAGAAGAGCGAGGCCACGTTGTCGATCTGCGTCGCCTCAGCGATGCCGCACAGCGCCTCTAACGTGGCGACGATTTCCCGTTTGACGGCTTCCTGCTGGCTGATCTGAGCGAAGTTCTCCTGGTTGATGAGGTTGAGGAAACGCTGCTGGAGCGGGTGGAGCACCTAGCAGAGAAAAAAAGGGGTTTGATTGAATCAGGGGTGAAGTAGATTGAGGGCGGTTATGGCACATCATGTAGAGGCAGAGCGATAAATAACATCAGCAAGAGGAAGAGGATTAGCTGCAACATGTGCTGTGTTGTTGGTTTTTTTTGTTGCCTGCCTTGCTTGTGATTTTCCTGTCAGTGAAAGGCGTTTTATAAATGAAGTTACTATTATCAACTTATTTCTTCTCAATGTTCAGTGGGAGTGGCGTCCCTCTGCAGACAGACGGTACCTCCTGACTGTTGCCTTGTCAAACTGGGATCTCTGAACTCAGTTATGACATACATATCAAACCAAATCCATCCATCTGACTGGACGGGACAAATCTGATTTCTCGGTGCATGTAAGGGAAGAGGACGAATGTGGAGATGTAACAAAGGAGTGTTTGATCAGTTGTTGGCTCCCTCTCTCCTCTTCCTCCTCCCACAGAGAGATCCAAAGCAGCTGCAGGAGCAAACAGCTGCTGTCTCACTTGTACCCCCCCCCACCCCACCCCCCAATAATTACTCTGGAGTCATTGTGGCTTTGCACCCCCGTTGACTTACTACTGTCAGCTTATTAAGAGACAGGCCTGCAGGATCACTAAAAGGATCATGTTATACACACGGGAGGAAGACTCGACGGGGGAATATTATCGGCTACATCTATAATTCGTCTGTAGATCTGCCTGGAGTCTGTAGACATCAGACATAACTCACTAAAGCACAATACTTTATTCATAAGGCACAACTGTCTGCTGTAGATATTCTCACCATAAGAGAGAGAGAGAGAGAGAGAGAGAGAGAGAGAGAGAGAGAGGGGGAGAGCAACAGTTTGTAGAACTAGTAGTGAATGGATTACGGCTTGTTTTTCATGTTAGGTAAATGAAGTGTTTAGTCCATGTCTAAAATAATATACATGTACAAAAACACATCTGTGTAGGAAGAGGCAACAAACACCTACTTCTGTATCAATTACTAATTTAAGTACTTTGGTGACTGGACCAAAGCTCACGAGAGATAGAGTGGCTTCTTTTTCTTGGTTGATGACTTACAAATAAATGAGAAATTGATTATCATAATTGTTGTTGATTTATTTTCTCCTTCTTTTGTATTTTATTCATCAAGAAATCTGCACAAAAACTCAACTGTATTTGTCTTATTTCTAGTTCAAAATATTTAAATTCCCTCAATGTATAAATTGCAAATCATATTTAACTTCTTTGTGTTTTTTTAGTTGGTAGAAATAGTTAATTCTGGCTGAGTAAAAACATACTACTAGTACACATTACCTCAGCCCAGTATTGCTGTTTGGTGTCGGCGTCCATGTGTGCGAAGCCCCCGAGGACCAGAGCTTTCATCAGAGTCCTCTGCACCGGGCTGGACAGCAGGTGGAGGGGCGGGCTGCGGCTGGCAAACTGCTTCGCCAGGCTCCACCAGCTCTCACACTGAACCACAATGTTCGCCCTAGACACAAAACAAGAAGGCAGAGCAGCTGTTAAGAAGCTGTCAGGTTGTCTGATTTTTACCTCCAGCAATGTGCAAAAACATCTGCACTTAAAGACCCAAAGGGGAACACGTTAACACAGGGATCACAGATTGCATGCTGCTGTTGTCCTGGTTTCATTTTTACTCAAAAGGAAATACGCTTCTTAAAACATTCTGAGTATTTTCACAAATGAAAAAACAATGAGGATTGTTTAGTCTCGTAAATGAAACCTAAAGTTTCAGAGTTATAAGACATGTTCATACTAAAAAACACAATGTGGGCATCCACACTGATCAATGATCCAGTTCTGTACACAGTTAGGCAAACCGTGCCCTTAATGCTCAAGTGAAGGCAGCTTAGGAAATATATTTTTAATGAAATGTCGCTGTAAGTTACACACAGAATCAGAAAATAGCTAATTTCATTCACACCCGCAACGAAGCTCCGCCTACATGATGCCTTAAGACGTTCATCTTGTCCCAGTCTGTGAATTCCCATTGTAGAAGCACACGCGAGTGCAACGAACGGCGGGTGCAAAGCGCTGTGTTCCCCCGCTGGCTGCGCGGAAACTTATGTGCCCCATGTAACGCCTCTGTTACTACCTCTGAAGACAGCAAAGAGGGGGGTCGCTTGGAGGACTACAGCCTCCATACAAGGGGCACGCGCACTAACCACTGCGCCACCAGCATTTCGGTTTTTAAGGTAAAATGTGTGATGTGCAGCCTAATACGAACTTACATAAGCATTTAATTAGTTGTAGAAAACAACAGCCACGACTGAGTGATTAGAGAAGGAAAGTTATAAAGTTTCCAAAGTGCTATAAATTAGATTACATAAAGTGATAGCCTGGCTGTGATTGGCTGTCAGAGTCCCTGTTGTTCATCCTTTTGTTCCAAAAATTATCCTAAAGATATCGCTCATCACTCGTCTTGTCCTCGCTCTCTGCTCGGGGCAGAGGTTGGCCTGGTTTTCCCCGTCCAATGCTGCTCACACACACTCTTATGTTCAAATCAGTGCTATTACACGTTTAACCGTGTTTAATGTTAAATGTGTTGTAGGCGGCGGCTTGTGTTCACATCGCTGCTTTCCGTTTTCTAATGATGGTATTGTTAAATCTGATATGCAAACATTGTTAATGCACCTGTCCTTCCCTATATTTATACATACATTTTTTTTAAACCTTGACTGCACTTTCAAGCAGAACTAGAGCACTTATTTTATATTGCTACCATTCCAGTGGAATTTTTAACCAACAGTGACATTTTTCTTTTTCTTTGTTGTATTTCATCAGGTTTTGTTGCACTGTCCTGTCTTTTTATTTCTTGTGTTTTTGTCCACTGCTGTAAATCAAATTCCGCCTTCCAGGAACGATAAAGGTCTGAACTGTAGATAAAGTTTTTTTTTTAAGCTGGCAAGTACTACTTTTATACACATGCTTCAATATAAAGTCTATAAAATGTTGGATAAATGTGAAAACAGCCCATCAGTTACCTCATTCTCTAACTTACATACAATATAAAAACAGAAAATAAAAACATTTGAGCTGCTGGAACTCCTTAAAGCTGAATACAGAAACAGCTGATTATCACAATGGTTGACTATTCTTATTGTCTCAGTGGATTGATGCACTGCTGTCCTCACCTCTCCCTCCTCTCCACCAGCGCCACCAGCAGCTCCACCGTGTCGTTCGCCAGCTCAGCCTCCGAGCTCCACACGGACAGGTTGTTGATCACCTTCTCCAGAAGATATCCCACAATCCACTGGGCCCCCTCAGTGTCTGCACTGAACGCTGTGCTGAACGGGATGCTAATCTGAGGAGAGACGGGAGGAAGGGTGAGACAGCTGAAGGAGGAACATGTGCTCAGCTGAGGAGGGAACACGAGAAGAGAGTCTGGTACCTGTTCGTAGAGCTTCTCGTCCATCAACAGGTACGTCTTCGCCCAGCGCCGGAGGAACCACATGATGTCCTTCCCCATCTGTGGGCTCAGCAGCTCCGTCAGGCTCGCTCTTGTCGCTCGGGACTCGACCTCTGACGTCCGCAACACCGCTGACAGCAACCTGAGACCAACAAATAAAAGAGAGACGATGGGTTTTAAGTTTGAATTAGACAAAGATACAGGTACACACACACACACACACACACACACAGTTCATAGAGGACAGAGAGACAGAGGGCTTAAAGCAGATTATGGCTCCGCCCCCTTCCGTGGAGGACAGAGGCACAGTTTCACATTGTTTGCAGAAAACAAAACCACGTTGACATTTATAGGGCCGGGGTCGTCCGCTGGCTGTTAGGAAACATGATGCCAGCGGCCACTCATCTCTGCAATCCACTGTCATTGCTGTTACACACACACACACACACACACACACACACACACCCCTACACACACACACACACACACACACACACACACACACACACACACACACACACACACACCCCTACTTAATGAACAATCTAGAAAGAACAAGGGCTAAACGACCTTCAGCAGACAATCTGGCTGGCTGCTGTGACTATCTATTGTCGTCATTGTTATTATCTGCACAGACACACACACAGACACACACACAGACACACAGACACACACACACAGACACACACACCAGTTCACATACTTGATTGCCTTCTAATAGATGAGCATCCAGTGTGACCGCCAGCTGCCCCTGAACCACACGAGGTTCAAACACCACAAGTCACATTACTGTCGGGCTGCACATTTAATTGTTGTTGAAAACTAAAGCCCGACTGATAACAACAGCCAGAGACGCTTTGAATCCCTGAGTCTATTTTATTATCTGCTGTTATGTCGTCGTTACTAAAGAGACGTTTTGTTTATAAATGATGATCAACGAGCAAACTGGGAGCAACCTGATTGTGCATGGTAATGATTTAATATCCCACACACTGGAAGAGAGAGATGGGAATGTAAAACAGGGACAAGAGAGGTTGTGTTTGAAATAAGGACCCAAACATTTCTGCTTCTGTTTTTAAATTCAGAAAAAAATGACCGTTCTGAAGATATGTTCCTGTCATGTTGAGCTCTGGTACTGAAGGAAACTTTTTTCTGCTGCAGAGGTCACAGGTCAAAGCCACATCCCTTTCACTTCTCATCATGGTGTACACTGGAGAGATGGTTTGACATAAAAATGTTCTCCTGCTAATTACATCCCTGTTATTTGAAGAAAATGTAGTTTATTAAATGTATCCTAACTCAGCGAAGCGTTTTCTACATTTTCTTTGCAGGACTGAGAAAGAGCATGAACAGGAGCTCCTTGGTGTTTGTTTAACAGACTTTCAGATGGTGTTTGAGTGTGAGGATGACTAAAGCTTTGCAGGGTAATAACTATCACAAAACTTAGAGGTTCAACTAAGCTGGGACATCGAGGAAGTCTATTCTGGGGCGTTTTATTAGCTGTGGCATGTCACATGTAAAGTGAGACAAATTAGAATGAAATGTATCGCTGGACACAATGAAGTGTCATCTCTTACAACACAACAAGCCAGCAGACAGCACACCCCCCGGTCCTTCAGTCACACGAAGTGCAGTACCAAACAATTCAGCGAAATACAAAAAAAAGCACATGCGTTTGTCAGAGCAACATTACTACTCTCTCAGCAGAATTTAACCCCTTTGATTTCCACAGTAAATGATCAAAGTACATCATAACTTCTGACGCACAACCGTACCTGATGACTGAATCTGTGCGGTTGCAGCCTGGTATGGACGACGCTTTCTCCCCTGGCGACCCGAGGATCTGCAGCGTCGTGTTGATGTCCACCTCTGTCGAGTGTTTGATAGAAAACTCCATCACCTCTGAGGGGATCAGCGGCGTCTCTCCCTGAGGGTCGTCTGCCAGTAAATACCCTGAAGAAATGCACAGACGGATAAAAACAACATTTGAGTACTGTATAGTATACCATACTAGTATAGTATAATTAAGTAGTCAAAAGATGACAATTAAAGCTCTGAGGTTTTCAGACAATTCATGCACCAAAAACTAAACCACGGACTGAATGATACTGAAAATAAAAATACTCTTTAGCTCCAGGATCCAGCTTTGTATTTTAATTCGTCAGCATTATCAGCCCCTTTAAACATGAACTCAATACCCTTGAACACTTCTTAGAGGTTTGGTGTTAAGTCTGTTTTCAGAACCACATATGTCCCAGTTTCAGTCTTTGGTGTACTCCACCAGACATCCGAAACAATGAACAATAAATTAAAGAAACTATGAAAAAATACAGATGTCATCTGGAAAGGCGTTTCCTTCAGGCAACCCATCCTAAATTTAGAGTGAATAGTGGGGAATGTACAATAATGCTTGAATGGCCTTTAAAGATGCTGAGTCAGACAATATTTCATTAACAAGCAGCCACAGGACAGGGTGGAGTTCTGCTCTTTTGTCTGGTTTAAAATTATAGCCAGTAAAGTGGAATTAAGTGCGCTGGAAAAGTCATTTGTGAACACTATAAAACCCACTGTATTTTGGTGTTTGAGAACATCAAAAAAAAAAAAACATGTCCTTGAGGATGTTATTTTAGCAAAGAAAAGCAAAATACACTTTGAAATCTCTGAAATCAATGACTACTGAATAAAAACAAATTGTTAATTCAAAACCAGAGAGAGAAAAAATGTGTTGGTATATTGCTTCCTACATGAGATCGATTTCTGAAGTCTTTGCAGAAAGTTCCAAACTAAGAAAGTTTTACGTCCATCTGCTGACCTGAGACCAGAATGAGCCAATGGATGTCCTCATAGAGGTCGTCCAGGACTTTGCGGTCCATTGATCCGGGGTCAGACATCGCCATGAGGTGCTGCTGGGTCCTCTGGAGTTGACCATGGAGTCGAGTGACTCGATCTTCTAACAGGCTGCAGAATGATGTCATAAGAACAATGTCAGCATGTGAAACACAGACAGATACTGGCTGACCTGGTTCTGAATATAAACAAGAATTTAACAAATTATTCTAAACATGTTGCAGCAGATGATGATAAGAAGTTCTGACGTGTTTTACCTGGTGAGCAGAGGGATACAGTGGTCAGCAGCCACACGGCCCAACATGCCGATGCTTGACAGCTGGTCAGAGAACAACTCTCTGTCGTCTTCCTGCAGCTCGTTTATCTCCTCCTCCTCATGAGACGATATGCCGTTTACTGACTGAGGGGTTAGAAATTGATCAAGGTTTATGTTTTTAGAAAGAAAAAGGAGGAAGGTGCTTCATTCAGCAAAATGTATACACAATGTATGAATATCTTGTAGTAGTAGCAGACTCTTTTCCAAAACCTTATTTAACTGTTTTAGATTCGTCTCATGTCATTAAAACACTCTTCGTTTCTCGTTAAAGACGAGTCACACAGGGTCTCACCAGGTTCCGGGTGCCGTCAGGAGCTGCCAGGTGACACTGGATGTACGAGTTGAAGACTTGAATCGCCGGCTGGACAAAGCAGCCGCGAGGAAAATGCTCGTCGTCTTGGACGAGCGTTAACCACGACTCAAGCAGCTTGTCGTAGGCCTCCATGTAAACCATATCGTCCTTATCCAGCTGTGCAAGGACAGAAGGAGAAATAAAAAGAGGAAACCTCGTTTCAAGCTCATGTGAGAACCTTTCAGATTAAGTTGATTTTGGCGCCCCCAGTGGACAAAGTGTCTTATCTGCTGATGTTTCCAGACTAAGGAACCTCATCCTGCTTTTAAAAAAAAGTTGATTGTCTCGCTCACTGTGACTCTTAGCTGCAGAAAATGTACACAAATGTTTAAAGGGTGATTCTCTCTGACACCTACCTGGCAGCAGTGGTACCAAATGTTTAAAAAAACCTGTATAAAAATGATGAATCTTGTTCAGAAATATGTGATTTCCCACTCTCTCCCTACATTTCTGACTCAATCCGCTGTCCTATCTCGAAAACAAAGGCCCAAAAAGCCCAAAAATGAACCTTAAAATTCACTGAGAATGATCGAAATTTTGTAAGGCACATGACGGTGTAACTGCTCACCACTTCCTCTAGGGCGGCGCTGCGTCCGAACGAGCAGGTGAGCAATGTGAGGCAGTTAATGAAGGAGGTGAAGAGTTCGCTGGGCAGCGCGGTTAAGACACTTCGAGGGAACATGGTGATCAGATTGGAGATGATGTTGGAGATGCCCACCGCCTCGGAGTCCTCGATCTCAATCCTGGAAACACAGATATTAAAAGTGTGAGTCAATTAAATGTTTAATTATGTCGTGAGACTCAGAAGTGAGAAACATAAAATCAAGTAGTATGGATTTTTACATTTTATGATACATCTGCTGCCAGTGTTACGTCGCGTGTTGAAAATCAATTTAAAAATGTAACTGAAGGGAGTCCACACAGCTTCTCTTCCATCGAGGATTCAAACCCGTGTTTTGGCCTGCGGAGGGACGGTTTCAACTCTGCAGGGTGAGGCCGGGGCTAAACTGGGGTCAATTTCAATCCAACTCACAGACGACTGAGGTTTGGAAAAAGGCATGAAAATTGATCCTTAACCAAAACTGGTGGGAAACTTGACCCCTGAGCACTTCCACTGCTGCATCTGAGATGTTTATGGTATATATGTGCCTCTCTGTTCTGTACTCAGAGTAAAAAAATAGAGTTAACTGTCGACTGTAAAGACTGTAATTACTCTTTTTAAGAGAACATTTCATGATCAGATTATACCATGAAGACGGGCGTGACAGGCCTGGACATGCTCAACATAATTCACACATGTTGTTGTATTTAAAAAAAAACATACTATGAAGTCAGTTTTAATTTAAATACTAGAGCATCTGGACAAATATAAGCACAGTGCATGCACAGCACATGTGAAGAGAAGGATCACACTCATATAATGCAGCAAAGTTTCTGGAACAGACTCACACACAGAACTACTCCGCAGCCATGTTAGCGACTCTGTGAGACCGCACCAAGACTTATGTTGGTCCTGATACGATACTAGTGAAAATCAAACGACATCGCTACACGTGTGATGCCACAACAAAAATAAACGGCCCATTGTTTTCAGAGCTTAATTAATCATGATTAACAAGTTCATGCAGACAGCCCTATTCTGAACGTCAAGTCCGTCTTTACTTCGACGGTTGAAAGAGGAAGAGTCTCTGTTGTCCGTTTTTTGGATGTACGAGTTAACACAGCACAGAAATTAAACATTGATGCAGTCATATTACTGAAGCTAAATATAACATTCTCACAGCTTTGCTCATCATGTTGACGTCAAACAGTATCTCACTCAGCCACTATCAGGAGAGTCTTAAAAACCACTCAGTCCATCTTATCGTCACCTCCAGACACCCAGAGTCCGTGCACAGCGCGAGAACACTGTGTGTGAAGGACGCTCCTGAAATAGCTTTAATTATGTCTGTGTCTTTCAAAAACGTCCATAACTTCAATCAACACGAAGTCCTGCTCAAGCAGACGGATGGAAGTGTGATTAACTGTGCAGCGTTTAAGGTCACAGACTGAATTAGGCAAAAGTGATCAGCTGGAGGAGCTTCAGGCAACAGAGCGAAACCAAAACCAGAACCAATTCTAGGAGTCCATGATTGTTTAAAAAAATCCACTAATGGACTTTCATCATTCATATTGATTGTGGATGTGGCTCAGTGCTACAGTCGGTCGTCTCTCAACCGGAAGGTAAGGGGTTCGATCCCCAGCTCCTGCAGCCACATGTCCGATGTGTCCTTGGGCAAGACACTTAAACCAGAGTTGCTCCCGCTGCTTCGTCAGCCGCGTGTGAATGTGTATGAATGGGATTAGTTAACACTGATGGACACTTGTGTGAATGTGTAAAACTATTGAGTATTCAGAAGACTAGAAAAGTACTATAAAAGCTCAAGTCCATTTACCATTTTGTCTTACTCCAAGTGGTTTAATTTTTTTTTTTTCAAGTTTAAAATTTCCGCATGCAACACATTTTGTTTCTTGAAACATTCAAAAGATTTAAGATTTAATTTAAGAGCTGCCAGATTCACTTTGAGAAAAGCTCATTCTTAATAACGTTTAGAAAAGAATCATCACAGAATGACAGAACTGTTAAACCGCATTAAAAAAAACTTGTGAGCGGGCAGATGGAGTAAAAAAAAAAAAAACCAAGACAATTAAATTGAATGTGTGGGAAAGCTCATCTTCCAAATCAATAATAAAATGAGGAACAAAACAACGCCCAAACAAAGACATGGAGCTGGAGATTTGTCCAAAAACGTGTCGAGCTTCTCCTTTCAAAACATACTTTACAAGCAACGTATTTCAAATGAAAGTTACACGAGCAGCAAAGCAAACACATCACAACATACATCCTCCTATAAGGGAGCTATCAAGGTCATAATTTGTGAAATTGTGTTTTGTAGAAAATAGAAACAACCACAAAAACAATCATCAGAATGTTGTCTTTACAAAACCATATACAAACACAACATTAGATAGTAGTCAGAATACTGAGCAGGGCATTTTAAAGCTGGAAATGTAATCTTATTAGTTATCTCTCTGGACACACAGTTTCCAAATGCACCAAAATAAAACCAGTTTGCTCTGATTTTTTTTTTGCAGACAATGCTCCCTCTCAACCCTGAATACAACAGGTCAATGTACTTTCAATAAAACAAATTCAACACAGTACTGTCAACATTCAAACTTCTAAGTTTCCTAAAAGAATAGAAGGTGCTAACGACAAAACAAACACGGATCTCTCTCGTGTGCGTTTCAGCTGCAGAGCAGAACCACCAGATCCAGACACCATAATGACTATTGTAAACATACAACAAAACCACGGTCACTCTTTTTTTTTGGGGGGGGGGGCATTTTCTGCCTTTATTGGAGAGACAGCACAGTGGATAGAGTTGGAAATCAGGGAGATGGAGAGTGGGGATTGACATGCGGGAAAGGAGCCACAGGTTGGATTTGAACCTGGGCCACCCACTTGGAGGACGATAGCCTCCATACATGGGGCACGCACACTAATCACTGCACCACCAGCGCCCCCAAAACCACGGTCACTCTTAAGAGACCAGAAGCAAAACTAAACCCAGTAAAAACTCAATATTTACCGCTAAGATAAATATGGGAAGATAAAAATAAACGAGACAAACTCAAGGTAAAGACAACGCTATCTTCATTTCATATAAAACATTAAAGCACTTGAATGAGGACAAACAGGGCTGTTCCTAAATCCTACATTTGCTGACATATCGTATGTATAATATATTGATAACTTAATACTGCTTTACTGTCACAGGCTCTACTTATGAATCATGAGAACATGCAGCTCTATTAGCTGGAAGCTAACCCACAGAGTCCTGTACCAAACGCACACCTCAAATATTCATGTTTAGGGTTTTCCACGTCTGCAGAGATGAAAGCACATGAAGACGCTCAGGGGGGAAATCCTCTTTAACCCCTCTATAACAAACCATCACCGCCTCAGCACTGAAGTTTCCTGAGTATCTTAGTCTTCTCTGTGCGGCCTGTGCTGCTCAGAAATAGGAAGAAGTCTTAATCCTGAAGTTTTATTTGAATTGATGCACCTCTCCACAGTGAGAGAGAGAGAGAGAGAGAGAGAGAGAGAGAAGCGTTGTGTGTGAGAGGCCGAGCTAACCTCTATCAGATGGAGTTAAATTGCGAGCAGAACTGTTCAATCACAGCAGATCTGCCATCCCTCGCCGCATGGTTTTCCGATGAGGCAATTGGAAAAAAGCTCCAAGAATAGGTGATTACAGACGGAGCGGGAGAGAAGGGGAGAGAGAGAGAGAGAGAGAGAGAGAGAGAGAGAGACCCCTGCTCACTGGATCATGTGCTCCAACAACATGCTCATGTGCACATTAAAATATGTCTCAGTTATTCAAACATGTGAGCGCGCCCCCCCTACTTCAGATCAGAACCACTTTGCCTACAAATGAACATAAAACACTTCAGCTGTACTTAATGCTTTCAGCTCATCACACACACCGTTTCCATGAACACAACTTTTTCTGTTTAAAACCTTTTCTAACTCATTGTTTTATCCAAAACATTAAAACAAATTCTGGGTATCAAACTTTAATTTATGATTCAAATGCGTTTGTAGCACCAAGTAGTAAAAACTTTGAAGTCACACAGCTGGAAGAGAATACGATGTGCTCTCTTTTAATTTAAAGTTTGAACTATTTCATTTATGTTGAACCTTGTATTGCTGCTGATGTTTCACAACACCTTTCAAAGAAATAAAGAGTTTCTTTTATTGTGAAAAGCTTCTCATATTTCAAACAGAACCGTTACAAAAGTGAATGGTTTAGTATTTTATAAGTTTTATAGATTATTGTTTGAGGTGCATGCAGCCTTTTACAGTGTTTGACTTTGATCAGTCTGTGGGCTCGACTCACATTGTGTAGAAATAAAAAGACTGAAGTGAGATGAAAAGACTGAGAATGTTTTCTTATTTGACATAACAGTTCTTGATTTAGTTTAATTTTGTGGACATAATATGCAGTTTAAAACTTAAATTGCAATAAAAATGTATCTTTCAATTCTCAGCATATCTGAAAATATTTTAAATCTCTCTTAAAAGCCTCTGGTGATTCCCAGTCCTAGTTTCTTCTGTTAGTTTGACTTGTGTCTATGATGTCGTCTTTTTTAATTGCTGGCCATTGAGATCAAATTTCAGCCAATCACAGTTCACTGAATGAATCAAACATATCTCAACGAGTAGTTGAAAATGTAAGGCAGCGTTTTTAAAAGGATCATTCAGAAACATATTAGGTCAAATCCATTAAAGGCTTTATGACGAAATAATAAAACCATGCATGGTACTTAAAGAGAAACATGTAAGCCAATGAGATGACAGAGCTCCCCTCTCTCTCTCTCTGCACTCTGAAGTCATTTTTAAAAAAGTGCAGAAATAATGGAAGCAGCAGAAACAGGTTGAAATAAAGGACTGAACGACGGCCTGAAGGTCAGTGAGAGTCTATAATTATTGGATTTTTTATGTTCTTCTTAGCTCATAAAAAACATGAATCCAGTCTGACTTACAGGCAGGATGTTTGGCTCTGTTTGAGGTTTTCACATTCACAGTGTTCTGGTTTTAAACTGGTATTAAACCAGTAACTCCCCTCGTAAAAAGATACGGCTTCTCTTTAAACCTTTAGGTAGCTGTACCTGATACCCAGTGGCTAAAAACAGAACCCAAACCTCTTTAAATGCACCCCCCCCCCACCTGAAGCCCCCCCAAACACACTCAATACGGACACCACACACAGGAACAATCAATAGGCTCCAAACAGCCGCCTGTCTGTGTGGAACGCCACGGGCTTACACAACTCGTACTGTTACTCAGCACAAAATCTATTTCTTCACATGACCTGTTCGTACAAGCGGGCCGTGCTGGAGCGAGAATCACTGCTGAACGGAGGAAGGCCCGGTGGCTCAGGTTCTCCGACGCCACACACCTGCCCACAATGACTCAACTCTAAAGCCGGTTAAACCGCCTCAGTCGTGAATCACCATGAGTTATACGCTGGTTACGGGATCTTCATGTGGTCTTAATTCATCTTAAAGTTAAATTATTTAACATTTCTGAGGATAACTTTGGTATCATGTTCTGGATTTGTTGATTGGAGCTTGTGCGTTGGATTATTTCAGGCGGACTGAGACAGTATGTCGGATTTGAAGCCATGCATGTTTACAGACTCCTGAGTCGTAAATCCAAAATGACATCAACGCAGGACGCAGAAGTGGGAAAGGGGAAGGACTCGATATTAGGGCTGGGAATCTTTGGGTGTCTCACGATTCCATTTCGATTCTTGGGGTCAGGATTCGACTCAGAATCTATTTTCGATTCAAAACGATTCTCTATTCATGATTTAAAGTCTATTTTTGAATTAGTACATACTTCAGGATCTTCTCCAGTCATCTGTGAGACTGGCTGAATTTATTGCTGCTCCATTTGGTATTCTGCTGAGTGAAAGAGCTAGCCTTAACACTTAGCAGGGAGTGACTGATTAGCCCAAAAAAAGTTATGAATCTATCTAAAATCTCAGAAGAGACTTTGTCAGACATTTATTTATGTTGATTATTGTGAGTTTGCTCTCAAATGAATGGATTCTTCTTGTTGTATTTTCTTACTTGTATACGACACCTCGTGGGCCAGGAAAATATTTTTATCCAACAGAGGGACGCAGTAGGGGAGCAATAATTTACAATTGGGGGGAGATAAAATATGGACACAACAAATCTCGCTTGACTCGTGTGATACAATTCTAAAATCAAAGATGCCAAATATTGATAATCATTTTTTTTACAGTTCTCGAACCAGATTTCTCTGCCAGTTTGACTCATCCCATTGCATCACTGCTTCATGACCCTCAAAGCCAAGCCTCCCCCTCAGGTTTTGAACCGACGCCATAGAGTAGGTAGATGCTAAAAACAGAGGTCATAAAAAGCACAGACTGAAGGAGTAATTACAAAAAGCAGATGTCACAGTATGAGTCACACACTCCTGCTGATGTCGGCCTCCAACACTTGTTGAGTCTCTGAATTCAACAAACATGAAATCCTTGACTGGGAGGAGATAAAGTACGGAGACTGTAGCCGAGGTATTGTGAAGGGAACCGTGTTTACTCATCCTGCTTTCTGAACGCCGCTCTATCTTCAGTTGGAATGATCAGCTGAGATTTTAATAAAAGCATTACATTTTCATTAAAGGTACAAACATAATCCACACTTTATCCAGAATGCACATCTGCACTGTCACAGAGATTAAATGTCATTTTCATCTAATCTCCTTTTATTTTATACAAATCCTTCTGTGCCACACTTTTTTGCTTTTTTTCCCCCCCAAGAGGTCAATGCAACAAAGAGTAATTTATTAAAAACAAACAGGGATGTAACAGCTGAAGATCTCACGGTAGACTCTCAGGAGTCTACAGTAAGGGCTCACGGCAGACTCACACACATTCAGGTTTGAGCTCCATAATAATAGCGTCATCGTTCTAAGGAGAAATGAAACTCCATTATGCTAACATCAAGCAGGAAAAATTATCACCATTTAGTGTGCAAGGATGTAAACAAAGTACTGAACAACACGAGTAGCTGATGTCAAAAGAGGAACCTATGCGTCCAAACAAATGTCAAGTTATTAGCGTTCATCCTCTGGAAGCTACGACTATCTGAAAACTATTAGGACAGTTGTGGAGATAATTCAGTCTAGACCATGGATGTAGACGGTCAAACGTTACTGTTCATAAAACACAACAAAGTACTGAGCAAGGAACTGAGATTATTTATAAGCCACAGGTGGAGCATTTGTTCAGTTTTCCAGCACAGTGAAGGACTCACCCGTTAATCATGCTGAGCAGGCCCTCCACCAGGTGGGCGAGGTACGAGACCTGGGCGCTCTCGTCGGGGAAGACGGGCCCATGCATGGAGGCCAGCTGGGCCAGGCACTGCAGGGAGTCCTGTGCCATGTCCGAGTCCTCCCGAATCTTCCTGTGCACCTGAAAGACGAGAGAAGCAAGGTCAGTCTTCTTTTTTCAAGTTGTGAAAAAATAAAAAGTAGTCTCATCGAGTAGAAGGAATAACCAGCCTCAGTGAACAAACAGTTACTTAACATATACTAGAAAAGGACAGAAGAATACATTTGATGTGGATAAACACACTTTTAACTATTTACTGAAAAAGCAAAGCAGTTTTGTTTTCAATGTTCACCTGCATTAAGAGAAGAGAAAACAGTGATGCCTCCCATGTTTCCCTTTTGATTATTCCCTTTTTTGTAATAAAGACGGAAATCTATATTGAGCATCTAGTTTGATCTGAGTAAGTGTCTTAAAGTCTCCCTGTTTTTTAATACTACTCACACAACAGGAAGGTAGCACTCAAAAGTGCCTTTTGAAATATAAGATGCCTCACATTAAGCATTAAATGAAATTAAAATAAGTACGAGAGTAAGAACGAAAATAGAAGAGGAAGCTGTTAGGGGGGAAACAGAGAAAGGAAAATCAACGTTTGAGCAAAGCCGTCTGCTTGGCTCCTCTGTTTGTTAGAAATATAAATGTAGGTGCATTCTCACAAAAATGTTCTGTTCAAATCTCCCGGCTTTGATTTGATTTATTTCACTCTCTCTTTATGTTTTCACTTTTTAGGGACGTCAGAATTATCTTTGGAGTTTGGAGTATTATTTGTGACATTAGTTAAATTTAAGTGTTAAACTTCTTGTTTTATTTGAATATTACAGAAGGGTAAATTAATACATGCGTACTTTCTTAATATAAATGACCAACAGGATACCCCGTGCACAGCCAACCTACGGTCTAAAGAGCCGCTTGTTAGCAGGAACATGCAGTGAAAAAATAAAAAACAAAGCATGCTGGGTGAACCTGAGGAAGCTGGTGGTGTTAAATCACAACAAAGTGATGGTAAAGTTATCTTCAGTGTGTCACAGATTATTGATTTATTTACACCGAGCTTTAAGTCTTTTCTTTAAGAAGTTTCATACCATGTCTGCACAGATTGTTAAAAAAAAACAGAGATGGAAGGATTTCTGCATTCTTAAAATAAATTCTTACTTTTGAATATTTTTAAAATATCTAATTAAATGTAATTTTTTATACAGTATTCAAAGTCCTACCAATTAAATAAATACAGAACACCAGTCACCAGATTTCTGCGAGCCGAAACGAGACATTTATAGGATTATCCCATTTAAAAAAAATATCATTCATTTAAGTAAAAAAACAAAAAAACAAAAAAAGGACTCTCGTTACATGTCGCTGAGCTTCCTAACTGCTTACAGTAACCAGCGGTAGTGTTCACCACAGGTTGAATGGATAGCCGTCTCCTGCATACAAAATCACTGCAGCCACCTTTTATTGTAAGTGTATACTGTTTCCTGAAAGCCAGCGAAAAAATGTCTTACTGATATGAGTCTGTGAAACATGAGGACAAAATTCAAGACCTTTGCTTTTTAAAATTAAATCAACAGAATACCTGCTTATGCTTTATTTTAGGGAACAGAGTTAGATAATCTTTAAGACTTTTTCTACCACTGATGAAACCCTGAGATAAGACTGATTTGTCTCCTATTTGTCCAATAAATGTATTACGGGGCGTTGGTTGGAAAATGGCATCTAAACGGACAGCATTGATTTTGCGCTGATGCCATAACATACTTGCATGCTTCTTGTTATTGGCACTACATTACAGATCAATCGTAAAGAGAATGCAGCTTTGAAATCAAAGTCCCGGGCACAGAAGGAAAAGGTGAACCTGTGTGATCCTCCTGTCAACACTTTTAAAAACAGACCGGCAGATACAAGGCGAGGTGAATACTGTACTCACTGGTGTAACCCAGCAAGCAGAGACGAAGCGAAGAACGGATTTTCTTTAGCACAGTCGGTCTTCAGACACTGTGACCCCGGTCTCAAACAAATACTCACTGAGCCCGTCTGAGCCCACAGACAGCCTCAATCAAACCCAGAGTGGAAAAAATCTGGGGCAAGGTCTACTCGATTCAGTCTCATAGCAGTCCAGAGCTCTCGGTCAGTTTTGAGATTTGGGGTTTTGTTCGTTCTGAGCTGTCACACTCCAGCAGAAGACGAGACATTGTTTTTTTTCCAACTGTGCACACAGACATACACACGCAGCAAGGTAGCAGCAGTAACAGCGCAGCGAGTCATCACAGCCTCTCAGCAACATGTTTCCAATAACGGTAAAATGCGGACGTCTGGAGCTCAGCTGCGTTCCTCCTGTGAGCTCTCCCTCCTCTGCGAGTCCGAGCCCTTTTTTTTCCTTTCCTCTTCTTCTTCTTCTCCTGTCTCTTGAACTGTCATCCTCTTAAATCCAGAGTGTCTTCACCGGCTTCACACACTAAGCCAGCGCATGACTCCATCGCAGCAGCAATCAAACTTTCAACCTCCCTCTCCTTGTTGCTTCTTCTTCTTCCTCCTCCTCTCCAGTGCTTTCCCCTTCTCACTCCCTCAAACCCCAAAAATTCCTTCCTGCTGCCTCTCCCCTCTCCTCCTACCCTCTCGTCCCTCTCCCTGCGCTCTACAGCTGGGGTTCCTGGTTGGTTGTAAGCCACGCTTGCTGGAAATCTTGGAGATCTCAGATGCTAGCGTAGCGTAGCCACTGTAGTTTTCAGCACTGCTGCTGCTTCCCTCTTCCAGAGCGTGAAGTCATCCTCTGGAAGAACTCAGTGAGAGGAGGAGGAGGAGGAGGAGGAGGAGGTGGGGTGCCGGGTGAGTGAGCGAGAGAGAGAAAGAGAGAGAGAGAGGGGTGGGAGAGGTAGCGCAAGGCCAGAGGATTGAGCAGCGAGCTCTGAAAAAGCAGCTGCACCAGCGAATGATCCGTGCAATGCCAGTAATGTCAGTCGCCTTGAGTCTGACTATAGTTAGAGATACACAGTGTGTGTGTGTGTGTGTGTGTGTGTGTGTGGGTTGACTGAAGGAAAGGGAACAAAAAAAAAAACAATATGGAAACATTTTGTGCATGCAGATCAGATGACAGTAGATTTTGCACGCTGATTAAACAATGGATTTAGGATCAGAGAAGCTGTTCTGAATGACAACAACAACAACATGGACGATAATGTGGTGTGTATTAAAATGTGGTGTGTATTTAATTTGCTTCATCAAGTAGGAAGAGAGCAGACATAAAACTAATGAAGGGCTTGGTGAAGTTTGATATTGTAGGAGGCATTAGTATTCTAAAATGTGTCCAGTAAAACTCCGAAAAGATCTAACCAACTATTATATAAATGTTGATTAAATGTCAATATTTCGACCAAGTATCAAAACCTACACTCACACATTCACGCACATGTTAGCAGAGGTTTGCAAGTCGTATCTCGTCCATCAAAGATAAAATGACTTTGTCACTGTGCAGTGCATCACAGTCACCAACCACAAAAAGATGTATTGGGCAGGGTTGGATTTGATCCCAGGTCAGCCCCCGGTCAGAGCAGCACAGCCTATGTACCTGCACATGTGTGGTCTCCCCTTTACGATGTCTGTGAATCTTCTCGTCCACATCAGACAGACTATAGAGTCTAATTTATGATTTCTATAATGGGCTGCTGCAAAAACGTTTTATTTTTGAATCATCCTTTCGTCACCCTAAAATGGACACATTATAGAGCTGGACAATTCAACAAGTTTAAATTTCAATTACCATTCTGTCTTCCCACAATCATGAAAACAAGAGAATCAAGATTAACGATTACTGCGCCACATGCTGCTTTGCGCCTGTTTCGTCCGTAGGTTTTGTTCCATTTGGTTATGTTAAAGCGTTTGTTGTTAAACTTCTGCCCCAAGAGTTCTTCACCACTACCTCAAAAAAAACATAGTTTATTTATTTTGATTGTACACTTCATTTATTTCTTGAGTGTTCAGAAATTGTGATCTCAATATCAATCAAAAATAATCGTGATTATAATTGTTGCCATAATCAAGCAGCATAACAAACCGGAAAAATCACATAATTTACATTTAATTTTAAAAGATTAAACCTTCCCTTTCCTTTAAACAGACACAGCCGACATTCAGTGCTAACTTTGGGTTTGGAGCGGTTTATTACTCTGTGCTGCAGACTACACGAGCTATCTCTGAGAAGATACGATAGCTTTGACAGAAGAAAAAGGAAAAGAAAAGGCAAACAAAGAGGGTGAAGGAAGATAAAGAAAAACATATGAGAGGAACTTTACAATCAGAGGAGGAGAGGAAAAGAGGGAATAAATGAAGAGAGAGAAAAGAGAAGTGGAGTGAGTTATGATATTTATAGAAGGAGACAAAGCCTGGTGTCTGTTTCCTCAGGGGGGCTCAGAGGCTCATCTTTCTGTTTTTTCAAATCAACACTCTGCTTCCAGCTTATTGTCTTTTGCTCGCTCTTTTCCACCTCCCCTCTCTCTCTCTCTCTCGCTCAGATTGGGTTACAGTTTGCCTGCAGGCCGAGTCAGACGGGAATCAGCCTGTGCTGCAGCCTCATCAGTCCCTGCACTCCACACTGATTGTGTTTACTGGGAAAACACAAACTGCTTTACTGTATGTGCTCTGGTATTTATATCTCTGTGAGGACATTAAAGACGCTGCTATCACAGTCTAAACCTTATAACATGATAGCAAAAATACAGAAGCCTTAAGCGGACATGCATCCACACTGTTTGTTAACCGCCTTGTCATGTGATAACGAGTGCTTTCTCGTTAGTTACTCGGGGTCACAATTTATATGTCAGGCATCTCCAGAGTAGCAAAGGCCGGCATGTCATGATCCGGCTCACACATTGACCAGCCTATTGTTTCATCGTCTAGATCTCCAGAAATGTATCCCGATATCGCAAGAAAACACGCTTCAAAGCAATGAGATAAACAAATGTGTTATAACGGGAAAACAAGCCTTGTATGATGAGATGTTGAGAAAACAGCTCGGTATTGGATTGTCCATTATTTACTTATTTAAGATTTCTATTGGGTCTTCACTTTATTGGATAGGACAACTGAGGAAAGACAGAATGACATATTATGGGAGGGGAGAGTGGAGGGATGACATGCAGCAAATGGTCGGAGTCGAACCCACGGTGGCTGCGACGAGGACTTCAGCCTCTGTACATGGGGGGGTGCAACATAACCACTAGGCTACCGGCGACCAGACTGTCCATTTATAGCTAATCTGGTGAATGAATATTTCATCATGATTTTGCATCAAGACTAAAAATGCTAAAAGGGTGCTACTGATGTGGTGGTGTTCACAATATGAGCTCAGCTGATTACACACCAAGACTTTTTTTTTTAGAATCCATCAAACACAGAAGTAATTGCTCACTATTGTGGATAACCTATTGCTGATTTAAGCCTTTGATGCGTTTCTTTGTCTTTGATTGTCGTACATTAAGGGTCTTTGGGTTTTAGACTGTTACTTTGACAAAACAGGCAATTTAATGACGTCACTTTGGAAAAGATCTGGGAAATTCTGATGCACATTTTAGAGTCGCAGTTTGTACAAAACATCTGTACTGTAGCTACAGAGTAACCCCTCTATAAACAACCATGAATTCAGCTTTTTTCCCGTAGATGTGTTGTGGTTAAAGTATTGGAGGACTAAAGTGTCTGTGTGTGTGTGTTTGCCATTGTGTCTGAAGAGGTGAAGTAGGTTAGTGTGTTCCTGCAGTGTTACTGGAGTGCGTCTGTGTAGATATCCATTTGATGCGATGAAATAAACCAGATGCATCCACTGATCTTGGATGAGTGTGTGTGTGTTTGCATTTGCATGCGGCTACACACTCAATCACAATTTGCTGCCGCTCTCTAATCACTCCGAGCCAAAACAGAAACAGAAAACCCTGAGAAACAAAAACACACAAAAACACAGCTTGAGTCAAAATTACAGTCGCTTCAGAGCGTGTGTGTGTTTTTTATTTTTTTCACTGTTCTTTTCTCCTTTCTCTTCGTTCCGCTTGAGTGGAAATGTGCACTCCGGTCAAAAGGTAGAACATCGACAAAAGTAGAAGGGTTTCTTTTTGAAGGAGGTCAACAATCACACAAGGTTTTCAATTTAGCACGGCCCATTTATCCCCAGACCTCTCTCTCTCTCTCCTGCAGATTACATCCACTCCTTCTCTAAATTGTCTTTCTCTGTTCTATCTTCTTCTTTGTCTCCACTGTAAAAAAACATAAATGCCTCTCCTCTAGCCCTGATTCTCTTGTTAGCCTTTTCCTCACCACCTCATACCGTTACTCTTTTTTTGCCTCAATATTTCTTCCACTCTGTCGACAAGCCACCCGCGATCCCTCAATCCCAGGAACTCAGAGGCGTGGTTGTCACCAGCTGAATGGAAGAGAGACTTCAGTAAAAGACCCTGGGGGACAGAATGACGCTCCGGCAGAATAAGCATCTTCTCAGCAGTAAAATGTCCGCTAAACGCTTCACAATTATTAAGCTGATACGTTAATGTGTCCTTTTTCTCTCAGTCTGAAGGGAGATCATGACCCTCAGGCCAATAAGTCATGAGTAATGACCTGGTTAAGTGATATATTATCTATTTATTTGTGAAGTTCCCTGCCTTTGGGAGAATTATGGGATACGCCGAAGGATACTGTCACATGAGATCTGGTGGAGTCGAGGATCAAACTGCCGATCTTCTGATTAGTAGACGTCCTGTGAGCCGAGGCCACCCTCAGTTCAGTTGTTTTATTGTCATGTCTCTCACACGTTTACTTCAATAAAAGTACAGCAAATAGTTGACCTTAGACTGTCTGCACGCCATCGTTACCATCTCCGTGCGTGTAATTAAACTGCTGCATTATGTTTTCTCTTCACCAGTATGTTCTTCTCTATTCTTTTGTTGATGTCCTGATTCTGTCAAACTTCACTTTCCATTGATATAAAAGCAATCTTTCCAATTTTAGCGACAAATAGCGCAGTGTGTTACTTTGTCCACCACTGCTGTTCTGCGTCGTTCTTTTTACACCATGTCTTGCCTTCCCTCCCCTCTGACCCTGATTGTTCCCGCTGTGAGGTTCATGTGTGAACAAACAACCAGATCAGGAGGATTTCAAAAGCAGTCCTCCTGAAATCCTCTAAAAGATTTCCAGGACTGTACATGTGAAAACAGCTTTAGTGTGCATGCACTACTATCTAAAGTACTGAAGGTCAAACTTAGCACAGTAATCCATCTGTTAGATCTGATCGATGATCTGCAAAGAAACGAGTTTGATTTAAGCTATAGTGGTATAGGGGGTCTTTTTTTAAACTATACAAAACATGCATTTGTTTAAAATCCTGGGCTAACTAGCCTTGTAACTCTGACCCTTTCTGAATTAATATCAATGACTTAGCTGCGTCCTTAGACTTCTCTTTCACCTTGTCATAAAACCCTGTTATCCTAAACTATCCTAAAAAAGAAACTAAAATATGGTCGATGATAACTCTCCAATCCCAGACTGACAAACCTCCTTGTGTCAGAGCAGACATTTACAACACAGACCAGTGAAGGAGCCCCGGAGCCAGACACCCACACACAGAGGGACCACGACTCCACGGAGCCCCTCAAACAGGGTGATGAGTGTGTGTGTGTAAGAGTGATGGGTGGGTTACTGCGGTAGTTAACAGGGGGGGCCCCTAATCCTGGGGCCAGGCTCTAATCCCCCCACTGGTATGATGTGGACTGTGACCCTGACGGCGCGTGTCTCTGTGTACCCCTCTTTACACACACAAACGCAGACACACACCAACACACAGACAGACAGACAGACAGACAGACAGACAGACAGACAGACAGACAGACAGACAGACAGACAGACAGACAGACACACACACACACACACACACACACACACACACACACACACACACACACACAGCCTGTTACCTCTCACAGCTGAGGAGATGCGGCAGCTGAGACAGCAAAGGACCCCATTAAATTGAATAAATATACAAACACACACACTCATACACACGCGCACACACACACACACACAAACACACATAAACCAACTTATATAAACACACACTACTTAAAAACACACAAACAAACTTGACATCTCATATTTACACTATCCCACAGAGACGGATATGCCCCCAACACACACAAAAATGCACGCAACACAACCAGAGGGATGCTGTTACACAAACATAGACACACACACACACACACACACACACACACACTCACACTCGGACAGCTGACGGTGCCACAGCAGCCTTACAATAACAAACAGTTGAGCTACTAGAAATACCAGAGCGGGAGATGAGACTGGACGTCTGAAAACTGAAACCAACACAAAACACATCCTGCAGATTCCAGCAGCAAAGACAAGCGACCGAAAAATGACAAATATTTTTATTCATGCCAAAGTGCTGCTGCTGCTGCCGGCCAATCAAAGGCTTGATTACGCCTGTGAGCTTTGTGTTTCAAACCTCTGATTACGGGCGCTGTTTGGAGACGGTTATAGTTATTTGTGATTGCTATGCGAATTAAGAAGAAGTCTAAAAACATACAAACGGCTGTCAATGTATGCTGATTATCAGACTATTACTGGGGCACAGAAAAAGTATGAATGATCGTCGGCAGATTTAATAACAACAACTATTATTTAAATAATGACTTCAAAACTTCAGAGTGGTTCTTGTTGGTCTGTTACTGCAGTCACATCAGCTACATTAAAAGAAAAACTATAACCACCAAAGAAACTGTCAAAAGTGTTGACCTTCTGTTGTTTCATCATCATTTTCTTTTTGGTGTTTGTCTGTCGTTTTTTGTCTCCTTCTGTGTTTTTAATTGTATTGTTCTGCCCCATGGACAGCAGCACTTTAAACAGCTGTTGCTGGATTTTTATTTTATTTTGGGGGCTTTGATATAGAGAAGAGGATAGAGAAGGAAAAATGGATGAGAGAGAGGGGAATGACATGCAGCAAAGTGCCAAGCGCTGGAGTCAAACCCCGACCGCCTGTTGGAGGATGATAGCCTCTGTACATGAGGCGCCAACATAAGGCCGGGCTAGCTGGCGCAGTAGCTGTTGCCATTTTTAAAAGTGCTTTATAAATACATTTGATTTATTGATTGAGATATCCTTGATGTTAACGCAGAAAGAGACTCCTGAGGGTTTGTTATTCATTCATCATTCATTCACTGCATTTCAGGGTTTGTTGTGCTCATGATGAGTATGCAGTATTAAGTCGTGACTGTTGTCCACATTGCGTTAGATTTGTTAGAAATGTTTAGTATTAGCATTAACACTAATTATAAGTAAGGTAAAGCAGAATTTGAGAAGTTTAAGTGACGAATGCTGCAGCAACAACGAGGCACAAAATCATACTAAGCTATTAACCAAGGCCTGACTGATATGAGATTTTTGGGGCCGATACTTTAGGGAGAGAAAAAATTGTGATGTTGATATATCGGCCGATATCTCTCTTCGATCTTTGTGGATGGATAGATAAATTAAAAGATAGATATAGATATATATTTTTTTTTTTACAGTTGAACAAAAGTCTTTATTGGCCAGAATAACAAGAGTGCACTGAAACTCATTTTAACTTTTTAAAAAGTTACAAGTTTACAATTATGAATAAAACTATATAAATATAAATAATAAACTTGAATTGAGTAAAGCTAGTTATAGCAGAATATAGGAGATAAAATTTGCTGATACCGATAGTCACATGATATGCTATCGGCTGACGTCATCAGCTGGTGAATTAATCAGTCAGGCTCCAATATTAACGATACGGAAATACAGGAAAGAGCAATAAACGTATTTCTTAAACAAGCTTAGTAAGTGGGCACTAAAAAAAATATCCATGTTGTTTCCACATTTTGTTTTAAAGCTTTAAAATCACCTAACTAGGAAGATCTACTTCTCAACATCATGAAATGGGACCATTTTGTTAAGAATGGGAATATATTATTAGTTCTGCAGCAACATTACAGGAAAAAACTGGCATCTGGTCTGATTATTTACTCTGAACATAAGTTATTTATATGATTTTTTAAATAATAATAATTACTATCATCACAGATTTTCTTAGCTGAGCTGTAAATATGCTTAATCATCAAACAAGCCCACTAAGCTAAACAGTATCCAACTTAAGGTTTGTGTGTAATGTCCCGCAGCTATACATGTAAGTGAGCAGACGAGGATTTGTGTACGTGCATTGAGCTATAAAAGTAAAGCTGTGTTTAAGTCAGAAACATGCAGCTGACAGAAAGAGTCAGAGCAGCAGTAACAGAGCAGCTTTTGACAAATCTCCTGGAGACACAAAATGCAGAGAAACAGGTAGCAGCAGGCAAAAGCTTTAGAGGACAGGACTGTTAGGACATGTAAAGCTTTATGGAGAAGTGTATCAGATGATGAAAGAGGAGCTAGCTGACCGGTTTGTTCCACACTTTTGTCCCTCTCTCTCTCTCTCTCCCTCGTTTTCTTACCCAGCGTGGGCCGTCTCTTAAAACACACAAAGTCACTGCACGAACAATACACATTCATTTCACAGGGCGGTCCAGTGGACAGCTTCACAATAACACAACCTCAGTGCAAAGCACCAATAAATCCACTTAATGGTGCATCGAAAAACCCACTAAACTAGTAAAAACTTAGCATGTGCCAAAAAGACGAGGTCAAGTGAGCCAACATGAAAAGGCAAACTGTCTGTTTGTTTATCATAAATAACCCACCATGCAGAGCGCGGGAGGGAAAGGGTGTAAGAAGAGCACTGTAATGGAAATGTACGAGACAAGAAGGCCATCACTTTGGATCTGAACGACGACCTCCCTGACAGGAGAACCTCCATGGATGGAAACAAACGCACAGACACAAGAGTGCAGAAAACAGATAAAGTGAAACATACAGTAACGTTCATCAGAGTGCATGAAATGATCTGCAGGTTTAGTCGAGTTAATTTGATCTTTTTCCTTCATTGTTATGTAGCTTTGATGTAAAGGAGGTTTGATTTTGCAGGTAAAACAAAGACAACAGTCTAAAACCAGTGTGACCAGGACAATGTCAAACTTACTTTCAGGTTTTAACAAGATGTGTGACAATTTAGTCAGTTATTTAAGAAATCATTTCATACAGTTCCTGGTTTATTATAGCCTATTTATATCAACTTCTCCCTGGCCCGGAACAGGAATTCTAGAGCAGCGTTTTACCCGGAAAGTCTTGGCAGTGCACCGCTTGTTTCTCAGATAAAGCAGCTTAACCGACAGCATTGAGCTCAATGTAAAACGGTGTACTAGTTTAAAGACATGCTGCTACTAGAGTCAAGTATTGTTTTGGAAACACATCAAATATGCAATTTTTGGTGTGTTTATTAAAGAGTAAGAAAAAAATGTGACAGGAGGGAGAGTCCTTCTTTCCACAGTGCCAGTTCTTTAAGATACAGACAGAATCAAAGACATGATAGATATCAAATCTTTTGGCATATAGGTAAGTATAAGTGACAAAACTTTGAGCATATTTAGTGTGAGTCCCACTACAATGTGTCTTCATGTGTACACCTCAGTTTGTTATTCCTGCCCTGTATAAAAGAGCGCAAGTTGACATATTTCATAACTGCCAATTGAGGAATAAAGCTTTTATTGCCTCGCACCAAGAGTGTTAAAAACATCAATGACCAA
Source organism: Labrus mixtus (assembly GCF_963584025.1). NCBI lineage: Eukaryota > Metazoa > Chordata > Actinopteri > Labriformes > Labridae > Labrus > Labrus mixtus. The sequence goes on from NC_083624.1 coordinate 8,420,708, forward strand.
AGACACCAACAAACATACAGGACAGAACATAATGACATGCAAGGAGATCAGTAAATATGCATTTATATGATTACTTGTAAGGAATATCACTTGGCAGGTTTTTGCTTGTTTTACTGTGCTTGTAATCTCGACGGCATTGGAAATGAGGGAAACCTCAGTGTCATTTTGAGAATCAGAATCAGCTTTATTGGCCAGGTATGCTTAAACACACAAGGAATTTTACTTTGGTAAACTGTGTTCTCTTTGTACAAAGGTATGACATTAAATATCAACAATAAACACAATAATAAACAAATAAGCAAGGACTAATAAATAAAGGTTTGAAATTAAATGAAATGAAGTGCAGAGTGCCAAGATCATGCTGTCCAATCAGAGCGTGTTGAGCAGCTGAATGCTCCGTGCTACAAAGGATGTGATGCAGTATACCTGTGTGAGTGCACTGAATGTTACAGTAACATTTAAACTCTAACATTGAGCAACTCTTAAAAGTTCAAGTGACTACTTTCACGTTTTAGTACAGAATGATGACTCTAAAATTCAAACAATGAGCCACTTTTGAAAATCAGAAACCCGCAGAAGCTCTTAAACTGATAAAAACATGAATGAAAGATGGGACACTCACAGTGAAGAAGAGGTCCATGATGCGGGTGTCCAGCAGCGCTTCCCTCCAGGTCTCTGTGGGCTTGAGCAGGACGTTCTGCGTGGCCTCGAACATGGCGATGTAGTGGCGCCCCAGTGACCCGCCGCAAGTTAAGGCCAACAACAGCATGAAGAAAAGGAGGAAGAAAAGGAGGAGGAGGAGGAGGAGTGGCACACTCAGACACACCAGCTCCCGTCACTAAGCTCCCTCTCAATGGGTATTTTGGTCTCTGTGTTTCAGTCTCTGGTTTTGCAGCAGAGACTTGTTACTCACTTGTTCTCTGGCTTTCCCTCTCATTAACACCATCAATCTTGATATTCTCACCCTCCCCTCGTTGTTTTCTTGCCCTCTTTCCCTTCTCTCTTCCTCCTTAGTCAGCTCTTCATCTGCCAGTTTTCAACCACAGAGAAACTCTTTCTCACCCTCTTTGTCCACTTCTTCTCTTCCTTCTGTTTTTACAACTTAACCCTCTGACTCGCCTGGCTGACTCCCTCTTCCCCTCCTTGTCCTCTTCTTCACCTCTCTTCCTACCAGCACTCCTTCCTCCTGCACACTCAGATTTCTCTCCTCTGCTTCCCCAAGATCTTAAAACACACAAGACTCTCTCTCTCTCTCTCCCTGCAGCCAGTAGACACTGTGTTGCTCTGCCTCTTTGTCCACTCCTCTGCAAGATGTCCTCGAGACTTTTTGCTGCCCTGTAACCCTCCCTCTCCCTCCTCAACCAATCAATTTGTCTCTCCTCATGACTGCTTTCTAAGACCAGAGCAAGACACTCTGTGTGCACCCATAACACCGTCTCTTCACTTGAAACTTTCCTCCTTTGTCTCTCTCTCTATTTCCAAATGTCTCTCAGCAAAACCATCACGCTCTGTTCTAAAAGCAACAAAAGCTTTCTCGTCTTAAATGGTTTTCCAAAAGTCCCTTTCCTCCACACACACACACGTCTGTCTCTTTATTTAAGAGTCTCCACACACCCACAAGAAGCTTTTCCACAAACCCACAACAGACACACACTTTCTCCCCACGCAGCCGCAACACTTCCTGTCCTTTTTTCAAAACACATCCGCGACATGTTTTTTTCCCTTGCTCATCAGAAACAGTGCTGTTAAAGCGTCTTCAAGATGACGCCTTTCTCACTGCTCACCCTTTAGATGCTCTCACTCTTTCAGAGGGTCTTACAAGCACACACACTCTCTTCTCACACCGCCAGGGTTTTAATGCAGGCCTTGATCAACATTAAAGGCATGCTCTTTCTTCACCAATTAAGTTTCTTTTCTTAAGTCAGCTAATTTTTCAGATTACTGACAACAAACAAATTCACCAAAGAAATCCATCACATAAGAGGATTCTTTTACTGATTTTGTCCTCCGGAATGTCGCCTCTTTTCCCGACTTTGTTTTGGGGAATTCTGACATACGATGGTCGCTCTCACATTCTTCTTAGTTTCCTTCTTAAATACTCAATCAGAAGATTAATCAAAGCAAAGCTCTCAGGACATTTGATCACATTTTTATCCAGTCAAATACTCCTTTCACCCCTCATGAAGTAGTTTAATTTATTTACATCACATCATAACTTGACACTACTTTAGTTAGACTAGTACACATTAATTTGATCAGATTTTTTTAAATGGATATAAAATGAATATAATGTTGCTTAATATAACTTTGTCTGACAGCAGTCCCAAACAGAATGCATTTACTTTACAGTCCAGTTACAAAGAGAAGCAGGGAATCATCAGGGAACTCATCTAGGATCTCTGAGGAGCTGAATAGAAGTGTTTGAAGTTATGATCCTTAATATTCCTCTGCTGTTATTCTCAACAATAATGGTTTTTCATTATAAATATTTTCTGACCTTGTTTTGTTAAAACCCTTTTGGGCTCTACAATATTTGAAGGAAATGTGCAGATGAATATTCTTGTTCACCTGGTTTACAGTGAAAGGTAAATATTTTAATACATTTTGTATCACCTATTAACATGAAGAATATTTTTTTTAAATAAAATTCTAACCAGATTTTTGGGCACATTTCAAGATGTAATATGGGCTTCAAACATGTATTTCTGAAAGACTGACCATTGGTGAGTCAGCTGTTTTTTTACAAATGTAGGATTGTTCCTGGCCAACAGAATACTTTTATAACTACAAAGTAAAACATCTACTAGAGTTGTAAACAACAAGTAAATCTATCATATCACCCCGTTTCTTGATGATTTAATATTTTCTACTTTCCAAATGTTTTCTTGTATTCTGTTTGATTGTTAATGAAAAGTAAAAATCTAATTTGACTCCTTTCATCGTCCACACTCAAAGCGTATGAGTGGCCGGCGGCTCAGTGACAGCAGAAGGTGGAAACTTCTGGAGGAATGTCCGATCAAAGCCAAACAGCAGCAGAGGCCGGCGAGGTCAGACATTCCTCTGACACCAGCCTACAGTCACTCCCCGAGCACACACCCCACCACAACACACCACACCACACTTTTCGGCACAAAAGTTGGCACCTGTCTAAGGGTCTGTGGGACCGTGCGTGTGTGTGTGTGTGTCCACTGCTTGGCTTTCGGGCCTTGTTAAAAATAGTCGTGGTGAGGACCTCTGCCTGAACCTTTTTGAGGGGAGAGGACAAGAAAAAGGATTGGAAGAAGGGTGCTATAATGTGGCAATGTTCATCTTTATACATGAAAAAAATGCTCCTTCTGTGACACCTTCAAGCACTCTTGTCCTGCTAAATGAATCAACTGTCTTTGAGTTCACAAACTCATCCACATAAGTTGGAAACTTAACCAGACTGTCTCTTATCCTGCACATCCCTTAAGTAAAAGACAGGGGAAAAAAAAGACTGGAAAAAGTGGGACTGACCATGACAGAGGCCGTCTCTGCAGGGAGGGACCACCTCGGTGACTGAGACTGAACAAACCCTTCTCAGAGATCATATGACTTCCACAAAACTCACAACAAGAGACCTCAGGAATGATAACTACAGGATTACTTTGACTGTTTAGCTTAACTTCACAGAGACAAAGAATGGATGCGACAGGTTTTTATGCACACAGTTTTACATAAAAAGAGAAAAATTTGAATTTTATAATGTAGATGAATGGTCTTATTTGTCCAGAAGTACACCAAGAACACCTTGTACACATCATCTTTAGTACTTACAACTCAATTTGATAACAACTAAATCTGATTACTAAATATGAAAAATTCAAAGACTTGTAGGCGGCATGCTGGGAATAAACAGAGGTTGTCTTTGAAAGAGCAACAGGAGGCTGTGCAGTAGAAAAAATAAATAAATAGAGAAGACAGTCAGTAAACCCTGATCAACAAATACACAGATTCTCTATTGTATGTAAGAAACAAGAGATATGTTTGTGTGCAATTTTCCACTATTTCCACCGAGTATCACAATGTTTCTATCACCATTAAAAATCAGGCAGGATCCAAAGAAAGTCAAGCAAAGTAAAGCACATTTGCACCAAAATATTTTTTCCTTAAATGATGCGTGAGCTCCAGTACTTTCTTTGGATCCTGCCTGAGAGCAGGAGTCCACTGAATTATATTTTGAACGTCTAAGGTCCTTCTCTGAGAGCAGCGACGTCCATTTATGAAGCGGCTGAAGCACCAGAGTTTCCTTCTATGTTTCTATCATCATAAGGGTCTTCTAAACACAGTATTCTCTATGCATATTACAGATAAGGCCTAACGGAGCGAATCGCAATGTTTGTTTACAAAAACTCTGGTGCAGCTCCAGCCATGCAAACTGCTTTTTCTGGTTGTTTACAACGCACGCTGTAGCAGCAGACCGTAAACAAACAAGAGGACAACATGAGGTTAGCCAGCATTTGAAAGCATAGACTCAATAAGTATACTACATGTCCAATAGTGGTCCTTTCTTCAGAATGTGGTTGAACTATTTAAAGAGAAAGGTTTTGTTCTGACATCATATAGCAGGAAGAGTACGCTGCTGCATGTCAATGAATCTTTGAGGAATATGCATTTGCATTTGTAAACAACTCGAGTAGTATTATCTTTCTCAGAATAAAGAAACACCTGGAACTATTTGAGCATTCACAGATATTCACAGTAGACATAAAGGTTTTAATCATAGACTGTATAGAAATATGGACATAGTCTCAGTGACGTAGCCCACTGAACTTTTGAAGCCCATCGTTGGTGGCCATGTTTGAAAAACTGTCTTAAAGGAACTTAACGTCAACTAAGTAGGCAAGTTATTCATCTTAGCATTGATGCTAACTACCTGGGCCACATGCAAAAGATAAATGAGCAAGGGGACGACCAGGTGTCTGTCAGTGAAAATGTGTTCCTGACAAACAGCTACATCAAGACCCCCCTATCACAATGATCTGCAACGTCCCTTATTATGAACATCTCGTATCCGTCATACACTCAAAAGGGATGAGTGATGAAGAAATATATCACCTCCCGGTATAATGTGTGCCCTTGAAAAGAAAAGTTTTTAACCAAGCTTTAAACATGTTTATTCCTGCTGTTAAAATCTGGAGTTTAGAATGGTTGTGTATGTGACTTTCGGGGCTTTTGCAGTCAGCCTCAAGTGGACACTCGAGGAATTGCAGTTTTTTGCACTTCTGCACTGGCTTTATATTTCAACACTGAAGGTTGCTTCTTGATTTAAAGATATTTCAAACGTATGTGTAATCACATTATAATTCTAACTGTTAGTTGTTATTAGTCTTATGTAAATCTTCTTATTCCCTTGGTTCAGATTAAACATTCAGGCATTGTTAATGCAGCAAATAAATCCAGAAAGTACCACTTTTATTAAACCTTAATGTAGTGAACGGAAAAACCTGTCACCTAAATAAAGGTTTAAAGTCCTTCTCCAAATTGTTAAGAGTTCACTTCAAGCGCTTGAGTTCTGAGAAAAATCTACTTGCCGAGTTGACAAGCGGATTTACGACTTCGACCATGCAACCCACACTGCCTGAAAAAAAAAAAGAAGAGGGAAAAAAAGAGACTGCATATGTGTGTTTGTGTGAGTGAGTGTGTGTGTGTGTAGCGCACATGCCTCCAGGATGAGTAATGTTCACGGAGTGACTTGGACATGTGGCTGTGGTTTGGTTGGGTTTTTAAAAGACCTCACCTGCTACTATCTCAACCCTTCCAGCAGGCTGCAAGAATAACTAATGTGACACGTCAATTTTCCACTGGAAAGATAAGAGGGAGTGACGGATAAACAGGCGCACACAAACACATAAGACTGAGTGACAACACAACCACGCGAGTGTAAATCACAACACCAGAGAAGAGATTCACATGGATTCTGTTGCCAAATTTGCAGCCACACAGACGGATAAACTCACAATGTAAAAACTTAATTAACACCAGCCAAATGAATGTCAATAAAATGCTGCCAGTCATAACTGCCAGGAGAAGCCATTACAGTATTTTAAGATTAATTCCCTGCCCTGATGTTATTTTTCTATTTGACCAACACAAGCCGAACACGTTTTCACTGACAGACACCTGGTCGTCAACTTATGCCTTGGGCAGGTGGCCCAAGTAAATGGTAAATGGACTTGAGCTCGTATAGCGCCTTTCTAGCCTTCCGACTACTCAAAGCGCTTTTCACCGCATGTCACACCTACACATCCACACCCATTCACACACTGATGGCAGAGCTTGCTATGTAGTGAGACGGTCAGAAGTAACTAATCACATTCAAAAGCATTCAAACACCGATGAAGCAGCGGGAGCAATTCGGGGTTAAGTGTCAATCCCAAGGAACCCTCGACCTTCCAGTTGAGAGACGACAACTCTACCAACTGAGCCACAGCCACAGGTAGTTAGCATCATGGCTTAGTGGTCCACTTCAAACCATGGAGAAGCCTATTTGTAATAAAAATCTGTCTTGCCTTCATAGGCTGAAATTCAGAAAATGCTGCCAAGCAGAATCTCACCACATGGCTGCTGAGTCTTCTTGAATGAGTCTGAACAATGTGGGTCGTGAAACCAAACAACATATCACATCAATGCCTCATTTTTTATCTTGTCATCTTTGTGGGTTTGTTCATTTAGTAACTGCATGCCAAAAATATAGACTAGCTTTAAATGACACTATTGAAACTTGCAGACATCTTGTTCAGTGGATTCACAGATTCAAAGTCACTTTGCCACAAACCTTTTATTAACTAGACAAAGAGTTTACAGGCATGCTTAAGCTCTGGGAAGTGTTACTCTGAGCTTCATGCTACTGTCAGCATCCTAAAGTGCACACAATGATAATGCTTAGAATGTGCAGATGTCCAGCATGTAGGAGACTTGCCAAGTGGAAGTATAGCATGTTAATAGCATGCTATTATTTTCTCAGGCCCTGAAGGCTCAAGTAAGAAGAAAAATAAAAGAAGCTGTTTGCAAATCCGTGTGCACAGATTTGTAGTCTTTGGGAACGGTTGTCTTAACTGTACACACGGATTAAAAAACAAAAAAACAAACGTGGGAACCGAAATTAAAACAACTTTTTTTTTTCTAACCTGGACTTTAACATGCTCTGTAGGCATTTGTACATCAGCACACTATACAAAACACGCTTGAGGCTCGAAGATAATTTGATAGTTTATGCAGGTCTTTGATTGTGATATAAAGAATTAAACCTAGAATTCTGCATTTGTGTTGATATTAATCTTTATTCTAAGATTGTTCAAGCCATGAGCAGACTTACATCCATACATTTTATTTTACTCCGTTTTCCCATCATGACGAGTTTTTTTTTTTAGACTTTTTATACTATCTATGATTAACATAACAGAGATTGTATCATTTTACCCCATGTGGGATCGGAATATTGAAGTATTGAGGAGTTGTTTTCTTGAGATGGTAAATGGACTTCAGCTTGTTTAGTTCTTTTCTAGTCTTCTGAAGACTCAAATCGCTTTTACACCGCAAGTCACTCAAATCGCTTTTACACCGCAAGTCACTCAAATCGCTTTTACACCGCAAGTCACACCTAAACATTCACACACTGATGGTAGAGGCTTCTGTGTAATGAGTCCATCAGAAGTAACTAATCCATTCATACACATTCATACACCACCGACGAAGCAGTGGGAGCAACTTGGGGTTAAGTGTCTTGCCCAAGGACACAACAGACTTGTCCCTGCAGGACCTGGGGATTGAACCCTCGACCTTCTGGTTGAGAGACGACCGAATCTATCAACTGAGCCACAGCTGCCTCAAGATCTTAACTTTCTCAAGATAACAGATGTATGTTGTTTTTTCGCGATTTCAAGAAAACAGCTGACACTGACTCATTATAGGAAAGCCAGAGTTGAAATCCCTTAAGTACGGGCAAACAGAGTAAAATAAAATGTTTGTATGTATCTCCACTTAGGGCTTTGATAAGAGAGATAAATGCGTGTGAGCAAATTCTGGACCAATTCATTAATTTAATGTGAAGCTGTCTCACTGAAAGTGACCATCATTGTCACCCTGATTATGGTGCCAGATGAAAAATCAAGGAATTATCCTTTTGATTTACCCTTTTCACATTTCCAGAACAAGGAACTATTTTATTTTTTAAAGGTTTATTTTTGGGCTCTTTGTGCTTTATTTAGAGACAGGACAGTGGATAGAGTCAGATATCGGAGAGAGACAGCGTGGTGAATGACATTCTAACCCTGGGCGCCAGATTGGAGGACTACAGCCTCCTTACATGGGGCGCACATTATCCACTAGGCCACACCTGACATTATTATGTTAACCTGCCTCGTTAGTCGTTAATGCGCTCTGCAATTACACGACTAAATCTATTTAATTATTGCTAGTCTGTTCAAAAAGTCTCTTGTAGCAGGTTTTGTATGTTTTAATGGTTTTGTCTTACACATGATGTGATCACTTAGTAGTTGATGTCTCATTGTTAAACACCCCTGGTTTATTTTATCAAGTCTCTCTACAACAGAACTAATCAGGCTTCACGTTTCACATTCCCAACTCCTCCTCACCAGAAATTTGCAGACATAGCACAGAACACTTTGCAGATCAATGCGATGGTATCTTCATAAACCACTTTAAGTAGATAATCTCAGCAATCTGACAATTTTGCAAGCCTGAACGTCCTTCCTGCCCAAAGATTGTGGCTTAGCAAGCTTCTCCTGTATCCTCTATTCATTATTGTTGATCCGGAGCGAGGATGGACCTGCTGCTGCAGGAAGACCGGCTGAGCGTCTGCCAGCCGCCGGCGCTATGCTAAGGCGCGTGGTTGGGTTTAAGCAATATATCCTGCCTTAAGTCTCTCCTGCCGCCTCGCCATGTGAAATAACAGTCCAGGAATACCTCCTCGGCGGCCTCACCCCCTCCCTTCCCTTTTCCATTTCCTTCTACTGCTTGGACACCCATCTGTTAGGACAGCAGTTGTCAATGATCTCTCACTTCTGAATTAAAACATGAATCAATGATGCCACTCAGTAAGTTATTGATGAAGACGGCAACTCAGACCTTACAGAGATGATGTTGGTGAACAAGTAAGTTTTCCTTCCACATATCTACTTGCAGCAACCCCACTGTTCATCCCATATCTACCTGCTGAGACTAAACATTGCTTTCCTGACAAAGAGCTGATTTGGGCAGTCAAACACACATACAGTAGTTGTTGCAGTCCTGGGGGACCAGTGACCTAGTGGTTAGTTTGTGCGCCCCATGTACAGAGGCAAATCTGACCTGTGGCTCCTTTCCCGCATGTCATTACCCACTCTCTCTCTCCAGTTTCCAACACTATCCACTGTCCTGTCTCTCTAATAAAAGGCATCAATAACCCAAATCAAATCATTTGAAGAAAAAGGTTCAGTCTAAAGCTGGAGGGTTGTGACCCAAAAGTGGGTCATGGAGCGGTTTTCAGTATGTTGCGAATGTGTGCCTAGAAAAAAAAGTCTGTGAAGCACTTTTTAGATGTGTTTGTGTTGTTCCACTTCTTTGGCATGTCACATGTTTTGTACCGTCTGAGGGCCAAACCGCACCATTTTTTATTTAATAACTCTGATTAGTTGAAACATATCTCTTCTGCGGGTCCTGAGGCTAGACGAGTTGAGAACCTCTGGTCTTAAGTACTTGAAGGTCTCTTGTAACGCATCTTATAAATCACTCAAAACTCAGACTATCCATGCACCAACTGTTTGTCCATCAGTGTGTCACCCGTCTGTACTAACTCTTCCACATGTGTTTAGACAGCAGTAGTTGAAGATTCTCCATACAGGTCAGGGCCAAGGAAAACATGCAGCATCAGCTTACACACTCCAAATCCTAACCTTAACCTCGGGGACAAAATGCCTATAAATTGACCTTTGAACAGCTAATGACAATACTGAGCCAGGCTGAGGGAGAGTGTGGGGCTCCTCAGCACAAAAATAACTGACCTACGCGGCTGCTCGGGGGTTAAACGGTTTCTCAGAAAGTTCATTCTACTTTTATTAAAGTATCAATCCAGTGTCTCAGTACAAGTCAAGTCAGGGACAGAATTTAAGACAGAAATGCCTCACTGGAGGAGGCGAGATAGGCCATGCTTTAATTGGAAACAACTTGAGTTCTAGTGAGCTGATACACCATGAAATCTACACATTCCTCGCTAGTGAAGAAAAGAACAGATGGGAGAAAGCCGGGGCCTGGACGTTCAAAAGTAGTCCAACAGGTTTACAAGATTTAATCAGATGGGATTCAATCTTGAAATCAGTGTTGTTTAAAAAGATTTTCAAAAGGATTACAGAATCGAGTACGCTCAGGTAATCCAAGTTTGTTTATACGGATAAAAGTTTGTCTTGTTCAACCACTGAGTATGAATGGGATGAATTCAGACAGGATTACAGGAAAAAATTCAGAGAACTGTTACCATGTCCAAACTATAGAACAGGCAGCTGATATCAGGGTCGTCACCACACCAGATTTTCAAACCCGGATATCGATACCTGTCCATACAAGTATCTGGATGATTCCTTTTGAACAATCAGGTCAAAGACATGAAATTGTCTTTGAATAATTTGTCTTTATTTAGTAGCAAATGCACATTCCCCCACATGCCATAAACACCTAAACCCATGGAGGATCTAGATATGTGGTCTGATGGAACAGAATGGAGGCGGCAGGGCAGGCATCTATCTGTCAGCTCAAACAGCCATTTACAGCACCTGACTGCTGCCACTGCCTCCAGGCCTGACCGCGACCCCCACTCGAGTCGAGCGCAGTGTGGAGTGACACGGTGTCATACAGACGCCCGGGGAGCGTGTCTCCACCAGATGACACCAGAGCCGGGGGGGGGGGGTTCAGACAGCGGCGAGGACAGATGACACGCATGCCGCTCGTTTCTTTGAGGGAAGGAGGCTGTTTTAAAAAAGGGTCCTTGAGCCGCTTAAGGAGTGTGCGGATCCGTCTTTGAAAGCGGCGGCGGCTGTCAGCTATGCAATCAACGAGAGGCCCCCCGATACAGATGCTGGCACGCGTTAGCGTCGCATCCCACGGGCACGGGCATGTTGTGACACTTCAGACAGGCAGCCACGCTTATTCAGGCCTCCCAGCGGTCTTCATTAATCTGTCGTCCTTTTCAACAAAAGCCCCGACACTTGTGTTCTCACATGTACGCCAGAACTTCAAGGAGAATGATTAGAGAATTTATATGCTATTCCTGTGGTCTCAGACAACTCAACATCAAGAAACCAGAGAGCTGCAGCTTTATTACTTTGAGAATGCCTCAATTAATTTATGATTAATGGACCTATCATGACTTTAAAACGCACTAAATTAGTTTTTTAAGGGTGTCTGGCTGCAGAGAGGCACACTTCACAAATCCTTAAAGTTGCCTTAAATAGGAAAGGTGAGATTACGCACCAAAAATATACTTTTGTAACACATGGACTGCAACATCCAAAACACTCACAAGGACACACTCAGAGGCCTTTAAAAGCGCATCTTTGAGAACACACACATATCGAACTGAGCGTGCCAGGCATACCAAGGGGAGCCTCAACAAGCCAAGGCGGGGGTGGTCGGCTTCTGGAATGATACGGAGATGGACACACTGGACACCTCTTTGAAAGTGATACATGGCCATGGCTGGCAGCAGAGCGCCACTGCAGATCCCCTCAGACAGGCAAGAGAGGATGCCAGGCAGGATGGGATTTAGGCTGTAATGAGCCTGGCCTTGTGTACACACACACACACACACACACACACACACACACACACTCTCTTAGCGCCTAAGTTTGCTCAACAATGTGGCCAACTGCTAAGATAATAAGGACGTGTGCACATGAGATGAACTACAAAGCAAATCTGATGGTCAGATCTGAATTCCTGAGTATCACATATTTGTAGAGCCACACACACACACACACACACACATATTTGCATATTTATCCACAAAAACAAACTCATACACATGCATATGACAAGTAGACAAACATACACAGTCATAGAAACACATTTTCAACCCCAGCAAAAGTTTCTTTCGTTCAACCTTAGAACACAACTGTTTTACAAATCTGAAGAAAACTTACTTCTTCTTCTCTTTCTTCTACGACATAAATGTTTTCAGTTTCCTGCTCCAACCTCAACATACCTCAGGTGTTACATTTGGTTATGATTGAGGGAGATGTTGACAAGCCTGCATGCTACCATGAGTTCAATAAAGGGTTGGCATTAGAGATGATGTAATAATCAAAATTCAATCATATTCTAAAACTTAATTGAAGGCTACATGTAAGAAAAATGTTCTATAAAAGTTTAATTCTTCTATAATTTAACTATGAGGTAGTCTTCAAAAGCTGCAACCAGAGTTCCAACACTGAACACAATGACTCCACTGTTCAGCTTGTATTATGTTAGAGAGTTGAAAAAGTTAAACTAACCCAATTATCTGATCACTTTAGTCACTTTCAAAACTGAATTTGTTGTGAATTTGATGCAGCTATTTTATGGAGCCAGATTTCAGCGATTAAAACTCTCAATAACAACTTAAACTAGTAGAATTTCCGTCTAAAACCCCAACATTTACACCACTTTGATGTGTGCATATTAAGATTTTATTCTGAGACCAACTAGATGACATGATAAAATAGAAAGTAATATTCCAGAATTTATCCGATCCTGTGTCAAGACTTCGAGATGATTAAATGTAACACTCTGACCTCTTCAGGGGTTAGTAGCCCACGTGAAAGGATATGATTTGGTGGAAGGAAATTCCAGCAGAGGACCTGATTGGCAAGAGCCAGGTAACGCTGGAAGACCAATGACATCTGGGCGTTTAGGTTTTCTCTGCGGCTGAACTCCTGCAGCACCTCCATGGTCAACATGAAGATCTGACGCAGGCCATCCTCCTGGAAGAGACAGACAGAAGAGCTGATGTATCAAAAAGGGACTGCATGAAAGACTACATCAGAGAGAAGACTAGCATCACTGACTCTTCCTCACACAGCTCTACTGCTCACTGGCAGGTTAAAAAAAAACCCACATACGAGTAAAGAGTGAGGTGGGGATCAAACCTGAAACAGACGCTTGCAGCTGCCGTGAAACTCCATGCTGAGGCCGATGCTGCTGGTCTTACTGGAGCTGGAGAACTCGCTGAGAAGAGCGGTGAGGATGGAGCAGGCCAGTGTTTGCTGCAGCAAAGAGGTCAAAGGTCATACACTTATAGAAACTTTTTATTTAAAGGTTGGAGAGCTTAGCTAGAGAGAAAATATATTTGTAGCTAAATGGAAGAAATTGATGATTTTTGACAAAGTGGAAAATTCTTACAGACAAACATACATGATATTGTTATATTATTATTATTTCCTTTTAATCCTCATTTTATCTCTTAGCCTATCTAGCCTATCTTATTCTTTTACTATTCTGATTCTATTCTACTATTCATGTTGTTTAATTGCTTTTATCTCTTTTTATTGAGCTCAGTTACTTTTACTGCTTCTAGTGCTTTTAAATTTGACTTTTATCTTTTTATGCATCAGCAGTTTTTATTGTTTACTTCATGTTAGCTTATACCCCCTTCTTATTGTTTAGCTCTCTTATTTTATTATTATTCAATTATTTATTTTTCACCTTTTCTCTATTCTTTAATATTTCTCTTATTTTGATTTCTAGCTTCTAGCCACATTTTTTTGTTTTTATCTCTTCTTGATACTCTTACTTTTTATTGTTTCTCTTTTAATTGTTCTTTTACCTTCTTACATCCTCAGTCCTCTTGGTCTCAACCTAAGTTGCAGGGTTCCTGTGTTGCCTGAGTTATGATGAGTGATTGCTGCTTCAGGTTTTAGGCTGGTGAACATCTGTATATTTTAACTCATCTTAGTCTTTGTTAGAAACTACGTCACCCCTCCTGAGTGTCTCAAAACACTTTTCTATTCCTTCAGACTGTGTGTGGAAAAAATATGGAGCTTAAACTACATCAAACATCTTTATATGTATACACATACAAAGAGTTATGATCAACATGAAGTTAAAAAGAGTAGTATTGTTATCAAGGAAACAAAACCTACACTATCGCTCCCTCTATATCATCTAAATGACTCACTGAAGTCTGTAATCATATCAAACCAGCATGTTCAGCCCTCCATGGCACTAGACTCCGTAAAGTAGTTGCCCTTCATTCTTTAGATTTTTTGGTTGTGGGAACAAATGAAACAGTGCCACCTACTGGATGAGGAGAAGTACTACACTGTTTACAGTCATGCACTGATAGAAATAGAGCAACATAGTTCTTACAAAACAGCTGTACCTTCATGTAGAATATATTCATCCCTCATATTTGTGACTCCTTTCAGATCACCAAAAATATGATTTAACTAAAAAAATATGGATTTGAGTGCAAATAAACAAACAGGCTCTGGATATCTAACTTTTCTTGTAACCACAAGAACATGCCAAGAGTTGTGGAGTTTGCATGCAGAGAGTCTGCTAACAGTGTGGGATGTGGTCTCAAAATGATACTTCTGTTTAAAGCTACAAATCCTCTTTTATGTCATCTATTCTAAATCTGTAAACAATGGTTGTTTGATGTGCTGTTGTGTCTCTATGTGTTTCTCACCACATTGGGGTTCCCGCTGCTGATGAGCTGTCCGACCTCGTGAAAGACGCTTTTACAGTTGATGCTTTTGTCGAGGGAGCCCCTCTTCACGATGACCGCCACAGCCAACAGGATCTGCTCACGGACGTATTTCTGGAGGCTGGAGGAAACAGGGGCGTGGATGGTTATTGATAATAACATTTCTCTGATGCAGGAAGACTTACAGCAAGTAACGGAATAAAGACCAAAATCGGCTGGAATTTACGATATGGTAAAAGGAAACGGGCAATGGAAACGTTTCGTCATCAACGACACAGCAGAGTTTTTTCTTTTTTTGTGACAAGGTAAAATTAAATTGTATGGCTTTTTTTCAAAATCAAACTTTTGAGTCAAACAGGTGAGCAGAAACTTTTCCAGTTTGTTTTTTGAACCAACGTTTGGCAACCTGTTGCTGCATCAGTTCAGAGACTTAAAGCAAAAATACATAAACTGTTTTCATGTCTGCCATTTATAAAAAAGGAGGTAGTTATACGCACATCACCTAGGTGAAGGGCAGTGACAAATCAGCAGACTAAGGAAGAAGATAGGCCCGCACACTCGCTCTAATGCCACGTCTCAACCAGAGGTCTTTGTCAGGTGATCATTTTCAGGACGGGCGTCACAACCAGATATGTAGATTTCAACACCAATAGGCTGATAGGCGCTATGATGGCAGGTGTGGTCAAATATTCAAAATGTCCCGAGGTGAAACACATCTATAATGATCACCTTTCAAATATAACACCAGGAAAGATACATGGTCAACATACAAAGGCAAAATCCACATTGTTATGTACTGAAGAAGACCTCTGGTTGAAACGTTGTGATGATGACTTAAACTTTTTGTGGCATTTGTGCGAGTGTGCAGGACTATCTTCTTCCTCTGTCTGCCGTTTATACCATAGAAATCGGAGAAAACTCCTGATCTGTGGCATTAGACTTTTTTTGATAACCATTGTGTATCTTATTTTGTGCATACAAAAAAAAAAAACAGCTGGTAAGAAAAGGACTGACATTTGAAAATGAATGCTGTTGTTTAGCAGAAAAAAACTTTAAATTACATCAATATATCTTACAGCTGCAGAATAATCTACCAAACAAATCCACTATTTCTATTAAGAACATCAAAAAACTTGTTGATGAATAGAAATTGCTCAGAAATTACTCAGTTTATTGTGCTTAAGACACATGTAACATGAGGTTTATTTGCACATTTATTGCAAACCCTCCAGGGAGGTTTCAGATAAACTTAATACGAGTGTAAGACAGACACAAGTTAAATCATGTCTCCGTCTTTCTCTCTTACTTAGGTCTCTGTAAGACGTAGGTGAGGAGGAATGCCCGTAGAGACTCGATGCTGGTCTTTTCCAACAGGATCCACTCCCGCACCACCGCCTCCATGACAGCTGTGGCTGCCTGGAACAGCACATAGTCCACCTTGCTGGTCTCTGTGGAGAGGGAGGAGGAGGAGATGGTGAAGAAAAATTAGGATGGAGAAAAAATAAAAAAGGTTTGGTTGAACTACAGAGAGGACATTTGTAATATTGAGTTAACCTTCACTGACATAAGCGTGGTGGAGGACATTAATGAAGCTATCTTTGATATGTATTGGGGGGTTAATTTGAGATAAATGTTGAGGTCATACGCAAACCTTACAATAGAAAGTTTGGGTCTAGAGATGCACAGATCCACTTTTTTTCTGTTCTGGTCGGATTCCTATATATATATGTTCCAATACCGATATTTTTATGATCATAAGTAATAGTGTTATTGTTGGTCTTGTGTGTAAGTCTACACAAAGCTGTAGTAAACCCAGCATTGCATTACATTGACTTGGCTTCACTTACAAACAGGAAGCAGCAACAGCTGTCAGGTTTTTCAAATGAAATGTTTTAAACTGAAGTGTAAGAATTGCACTTTTGATCTTATAGAAGTTGCTGCTCCATCTCGTCTGAACGTCGTCATGGAGATGATTTGAGTGTACTTCTAACAGTTCAGTCTGAACGTCTTCAAAGTGAGACTGTGCGAGCTGAGAACGTTTAAAGTGCCCAACCATCTTTCTGTTTCAGTGGCATGGATTGAGGCCGTCCCGATAACAATACAAGATCGAATCGGCCCCACCTCTATTGTGTCTTCCATTAAAGTGGAACTAAAACACCTTCCTTCCATTTAACAACTGTAAATGTTCCTTAGAGTAATACATGTAATGCCTATGCAAATGTAAAGTCTATGAAAACGTAGTCCTCTATGGACTAAATCCTGTTTCTACAAATCATTTGGGCTAAAGCAAGATGTGCACTATCATGATGGATGTGAAGAGTTACCTAATATGTGCTTGCAGATGGCGAAGGGAGATTTTGATTTCCTGAAGGAGAGGAATATGTGTTCAGCATGCTGCCTCTGTTCTGTGCTGACCATGGACGGCGGTGCCTGGGAACACAAACAAACAAGCATTATAGACAAGGCTTAGTTTACTGAAAGGTTGACAACATTTTCCATACTTCAATCTTCACATTTTATTTTTACTATCAATGGTATCGAAAAGTAGTGAAGGTTTAAAACAGGCTCAATATTTTTTTTTAACCAACCGTGAGAGAGCAGTGGTGGTTCATTCAAATTCACAGATCAGCAAATAGTCAAATACTGATATCTCTAACAAACAGGCAGAGAGCAGAGGAGGTTACGCTGTCTAAATTACACACTCAAAAAAACCCAGAAATGTTGCCAATGTTTTTGTGCAATTCAGACAGTGTGCAAGAGTCAACATAAATCGAGTTATAGTAACAAAAGTCGATATCAGAAAGCCTACCATAAAAAAACACACAACAAGACGCATCAAAAACATGCAAAGAGAGCACAACTCGAATGCACACACAAACACAGACACACTCATAGACACACAGACTTTTATTGAGTGTCGCCATGATACAGCTCTGCAGGAAAGTCACATTCCAGGCCTAATTGCAGTAAAAGCAGCTCTGCGGCTGAAAGCAGCAGAGGAAAGAAAGAGCCTTTTATCTGAGAGGACCACTCACACACAGACACACACATGAACACACATGAACACACATGGACACACATGGACACACATGGACACACATGGACACACACACACACACACACACACACACACACACACACACAAGCTTCAAGACACATAATATTCTATGGTGAGAGATGGCAGATACACAAAAGGGCAGGAGTAATCAAAATTAAGAATCCTGATAAAACCCAATAAAACAAAATCTCAGTCTCATCCGCAGAATAGCTGAATTACAAAAACACTTTCATTCATATTTTAACTCTATAAAAGAAACATTTTTGAATAAAAGTGTAAAAAAAAAAACGTGTTTCTTGTGGTGAAAAACCAACAGATAATTATCACCGGACCAGAAGTACTGAATGAAGTGTTTTTTGCATTTTTCAGCTGACTTTAATGATTTCATCGCCCACAACTCCACTGTTCAATCTTTATCTCATCCCTCTAGTCAGTGTCATTTTCAGCCCCAACACATCACTTTTTCCAACAAATGTGGTCGAGTTACCCCACTGCACATCACTTATTCAGCACCAACAAACAAGCAGACACACTTAAAGCCTACCTGGTGAGAAGAGTCAAACATATGGCAGCTAAAAGACGGATAAATCAATCAGGAGTTGGTGGAGACCAAAGCTGAAGATAAAAGAAAGTGTCTATTGGACCAAATTTCGTCAAGAGGTCAGAGACAACACTCCAGATGAATGATCATTTTTCTCTGTGTTGGCCATGTGGGTTAAAAAAAAACTGTTGCAAACATAACGTGTAGCCCAGATATTTTTAGGAAGACTTTTATGTTAGCCAACAGAGATTATATTGAACCATTAAAGGAACGTCCATGATGTACAGACACTAGTGGTTTAACAGTATTTGTATTCGTCCCAAAGCATCACAGGCCGGACGTCTCAGTTTGTTGCATGCAGTCAGATAACAAATACGTGAGAGAAAACAGGCAGTCACACATGGCAGTATCCACTCTCCAGTCTAGGTGGAGGTGAAACTTGTGACTGGTGGCTAACCAATTTCAAACAACAAATGAAGTAGATGAAGCACACGCAACTTAAACCCACAAGAGGAAGATATACAGCAAGATGACACAGCAGAGCAAGAAGACTCGTCTGCTTTATTCAATCAGTAGCTTGGGGAGACTTTGGGTTCACAGTGCGGTTGGAAACATGTCGAACATGCTAATGAATATTAGACGGCATCCCCCAGATGTGCAAATCACTGGAGCTAAGCAAACGAAAACAGGTGTCCAACAACTTTACCCCGCTGTTTGTCTGGATGTGAAAGCAGAGAGGGCGAAAGACGTAACCGAAGTGAATACATTTTAAGGCTATGTGCCCATATGCAGTCGCTGACGACCTTGGCTTCAAGTGTGTATTAAAAGTGCTCAAGCCGAGTTACAATGGACTATCCTGTACGCACATAAGCCAGTCCGTCATCCTTCACTGGCGTACACGAGCAGTCATTAAGCACCAATAACCACTGCACCCGCTGCTCACTAACAACTATGTGACCGCATACTTCAGAAAAAATCAATCCAAACCAACTATCACAGGTACTTCGATTGAACAAACTTGCACTTCTGTCAGTTCAAAATGAATTTGAGAACACGAGTAGAAATTTGGGTCTTGGACTTCTTGTTGCCTTTTTTCCTGTTGAGCCGAACTTGTACCAAACAGTGACCCCAAAACCGAGGTACACCCCTAACAAAAAGAGCGCTTTATTATGAAGATTTTGAGGACCATTCGTTCTGATCCTTGTGATTACTTCAACTTTTTTTTGTGACAATTTAGATGTAGCCCAGATAGCCTATAGCGCCCTATGTACAGAGGCTAGTCCCTGCCGCAGCAGCCGTGGATTCGAACCCGATCTCGGCCTTTTGCTGCACGTCATCCCCTACTCTCTCCTCCCAACGTTTCCTGTCTCTATATCTTCAGCTGTCCTATCAAATAAAGTTCACTAAAGTATTGCAGATGTTTCCACGTTGCCGTTAATATTAATATAGATATACACTCACCCATGTGTCCTGTTGAGCAGATCTTTTTTAAAACCCTTATAGAGACAGGATTAAACCTCAAATGCAGTTAAACTGTAATGCATTTCGCAAGTCATATTTAAAACATAATAATTTTAGTGGTTTCACATTTTCAGGCTTACTCCCTGGTTTATGAAGCATCAGTAGATCAAACAACTGCTATTGTGTTATTCACAAACCCTTTAAAAACGAGTCCAGCTAGCATAGTTGCTTCTTCATCCACCTTCAACTTCACGTGTCTATCGCTAACATGTAATGCAACATCGTTTATATCTCTTTTGGGGTGATGTTTTGCTCTCTCTCTATATTTTAGAAATAGTTTCTATTGATGGCATCCAGAGGTCAAAATTGGTCGCCAGTTTCTCAAATTGTTGCCAATTGCAACCTGGTAACTGTTAGACCCTGAAAGTGAATAAATCAAAAGCAGCACTTTGCGCGTTGTAAGAAACGCAACCTGAAACACACTAAATCAGGGGGCAACATGCGGCCCCCCCGTCAACCCTCAATGTGGCCCTGACAACCAGAAGTATGTCCATAATAATATTTGATCACTGCTATATGTTGAGTTAAATTTGAGACATAATTGATTTCAATCGTTTTTGGGAAACTACAATTTGGCCCCTCTGGCAGTGAGAATTAAATGAATGTGGCTCCTTGCTGTGACCAAAGTTAGCCCATCCCTACACCAAATAAGATAAGATAAGATATACTTTATTCATCCCAGCAGGGAAATTTAGGTGTTCCAGCAGCCAGCATACATACAAACACACAACACAACACATATATACATACATATCCCACCCATACAAAAAAAAACATGAGCCCACAATACAGTTTGATATATGATATATGCAACTCAGGGTAAAGTTTAAAAGTTTAAATGTCTTCTGTCCTTACTTAAAAGGGAGTCGTTATAAAGTGAATGTTACACTGGCAACCAATCTATTATCCTGCTCTACTTCATTTGACTACACCGTTGAATTTGCAGTCTGCATTAACTGAAGAGCTTTGCACTGAGTGGGTAAACATTGTGTGACTGTGAAGTAACACGTCTGATCAACCGAGACGCCACATTATATTTTATAAAAATGTTCATTTAAATTCCTAAATCAAGGCCAGAAAACACCTGCTTGACTACAATGTGAGGGAGTACAGTACTTGTTTAGCCGGTGTGGTGCTCACATGTAGCAACTTAACCAACACTGGTGGTTAATGTCACATCTAAAAAAGTAACCAAAGCATTACTAGTTGAAAAACCACAACATGGGAAAGCAAAATGGCAGAAATGTCTCCTCCACAGACAGACTCATGGGATGCACATGGTTAGCCACTTGCTCTTAGCTGGTGTGTATTTAGTGTTGTTTCCTCCCGTAGAGAGTAAGGGGTGTTGGAAATAGTGGGAAATGAGAGTAAAAATGATGTTTAATAAGTGTTTTATTGGGTACAGGGAAAGCTAAGGCGACACAACGGTTGAATCAAAAACTTGACGTAAACGTAACGTAACGTCAACGGCTGGAAGGGACAGTGGCACGAGCCGTTAAAGTTTCCAGGGAAACAGTGGGATGATATTTAAAGATGGTGGGTGGGTTATATTACAGACAGAAGACGGGGATAAAGAGAGCTGATGTGATATGCTTGCGGGATGGAGAGAGGCAAAAGGAAAGGCGCCACGCATCGCTCCAACGGTGAGGGGAGAAAAAAAAAAAAAAAAAAAAGACTCAACACATTTTATCAACAAAAACCAGGAAGACGCGAACAACCGCGGCCAGACCCCAACCGCCAAACACCACCTGACACACAGTCAACACACACGCACCTTCCACTTACTCGTGGCTAAAAAAAAAAGAGGTTAAATTTCATACCATTAAAACTTTGGCAGCGCTTTCCAGCTGTGTGATCACTTCTGGTGCACCGACCGCCGCCATCATCGTCCCTCTCCAATGACGCGCCATGCGCTCTGCATTGTGGGATTACAGCGCTTCTGGTACCCGGCAGGGTTAAACGATCTGAAACCCGGTGTTACGCCGAAAAATGCATCCCTGTCAGTAATTGCATGCGCCGCGCTGAAGTGTTAGGAAACGGAATGAATGTTATTTCTGGGGGCAGATACGTGATGACAAAGTATGTCAAGTTTATATCTAATCAAGGGAAGTCTCCTTAATCGTCTGTAGACTCGATAGAAGACGCATTTTCTTTAGCCTGCGTAAAAATGACCTGCAGACAGTGTTTGACTCTGACGTGTGTGTAGATTAAATTTAAAGGTGGATGCAAAATACGGCAGCATGTTATTTTAAGGGTATATGCAAAATTCGGCAGTGTAGAAATTGTGTCTGGCATATTTTGCATTGACCTGCGAGGTGCATGCAATTCTCGGAAGGTATGCATTTCTCAGCGTAACACCTGTTCAACCCCCGACAACTTCAGCGTAGCGGAGGCAGCGAGTTATATAATCAAAGACAGGAGGATAAAACCTAAAGTAACAGAAAATACAAACTAAACTTTAAGGGGTGAGATAAGATCTATAATCAATAAAATACTGTCTGTAAAGTTTCCTATGGAACCTATAGCAATTATTTTGGGGCTCTTTCCCTCTAATGTCCCATGGACAGAGGAATAATATACCTTACATTTGTTAATATCTGCTTTTTGCAGCCCTGTTTTTTAAGGCTTTTCTGAAAGGAAACAGAAAAAGCTGAGGAACTTGGATTAGGCTAATAACAAGCTACACTCAGAGGTAAACTAAATTTGTATTAGAAAATGTGGAAACCTTTCATGTATTTTCTATAGAATGGGAACACCAATCAAAGATTATTGACAAGGAGTGAACTTAAAGGGACCTGTGAAATACCTTTGAATGAATTACATGTATCTTACTCATCCATATTTTTGTTATATCGTTGTCTTTCATTCTCTATATTTACTTAAATGTTAGTTTGTATTAATGAAAAGATACATATACTGTGCTTTAACCCATATTTGTTTTCATACTCATTGTGCTCATTTCCTTTTCCTTTTTAGCTATGTAACTCTCATTATCAGTGGAGAGGTTTGGGGGAGTTTTAAAGAAGTTGACATGCCCTTAAAATCTTTTATACTTATTTAAAAACAAAAAAATTAAAGAAAGTATGCATTCAGAATCTCACTGCAGTAAAAGTGCTGTAGTACGCATCAACAGAGAGTCCCAGAGAGTGCTCATTATGATGACTTATTATCAATGTATTGTTGCAGCCGGTTGGAATTAAGCTTGTTTTTTAATACGAATAGGCAATATTAACTAAGATAATGTTTCATTTTTGTCTCACCTTTTTATTTGTAATATAATTTCACTAAAACTACCATCAAATGGTTTGTCAAACACCATGGCTGGTGTTAAATAATTAGTTTTTGATATTTGCTTTAGTGTATGTGCTTTGAACATTTTTTAACTACCAGCAACCAACCATCGAGTATGTAAATATTCAAGTATGGCTGAACATGGCAACTTCCATGACTGACCAAAGAGCCTCAAATAAACTTACAATAAATCAGACTTCAATGTTGGTTACTCTGAGAGGCTTTAACTGCAGCGCTAGAAGTTTGAGTTCAGACGGATTTATCCCACAGGGAGGACGACAGATATGTACTACTACCTCCATCATTAAATTTAATATCAAACTCATTTTAAAAAATCTATTTAACAGAACTTGTGACTTTTCGAGCTGACAGGCCGATAAAAAACATTTTCAAATAGAAAAAAAGAGGAAGTGAAGCAGGAGGCGTCAAAGATGGTTAATTTAATTTATACATACATTTTACACACGAGGACTGTGAAAGCATTTTTACAAATTCTCATTTGATACATAAATGTAAAAAAAAAGAGATCGCCGACATCATGCTGATGTCACAATACATCATCAATAATACTGCGTAGACATTTAACAATAGCACAAGGGGGAAAAAAAGATACAAAAAATATGTATATCTGTATAAATATAAAGGCAAGAGTAACAGGATTGTATCATACATTAAGGAAAATCCTCCTTAGAGTAAAAATACAAAATGAAAAGATACACAGGTACGTCTCGTGAAGATATCAAGTCAGTAAAAGATTGTCAGTCATCACTCTCAAACCTTAGAAACAGAAAACACACACACACACACACACACACACACACACACATCCAGGAAAGCCCTCACACACTCTTTGATAAAGCTTTTTAGCCATGAAGCAGTCTGACCTGATATCAACAAAAACAACAAAGTCACTGAGAGGTTCAGAGGAGAGAAGGCACATCTGGACCAGCTGAAAGAGGAAGTACAGGGAAGAGTGAAAGAACCAAACCAGCTCTGACTCAATCTGAGAACGGTGACCGTGAGAGAGGCACCTCCAGATCCAAAACTCTGAGAGAGACTGGTTTGATTGATTTGGACTGCTTACAGGCCACACTGGCAATGTTTACATGCAACATCCTGCTTTACCACCACCAACGGTACAAATAGAAATCTGCGTCTATAGAGGCAATGTTTTAGACCCCTTTCCTCTGCAATGAGTTGAAGAAAAAGTCTCAGTTAAATGGTATATTTAAGTCTTTACCCACCATTAGTTCACAACACCAGTTCAACCACTTTCTTTTTGAGAGTTTTATTTTAGAGATAGGACGGGGGATAGAGTCAGAAACCCAGGAGAGAGAGAGAGAGAGAGTGGAGAACGGCATGCAGGTTAAGGTGCCAAAGGTCAGATTCGAACCCGGGCCACCTGCTCACAAGGACATGAGCCTCTGTACTGGGGGCGCGCAATAACCACTAGGCTACCGTCGCCCCCAGTAAAACCACTTTCATAATGCATTTATCTTCAATTTATATTTCTTGTTTATTTAGCAGCTTTACGTTTGTCTTTAACGTCTTGAGCTGTTGTTTATCGTTCTCTCTAATTCCCTCCTCCTGACTTCTGCCTTTTCTGATCCGTGCGTCTGCATGTAATCAAAGCCTGTGTGTGTGTGTGAAGCATGCTCTGTCCACTTCTCTAGAAGAAGAGCAGTAACAGGTGAAAGAGGTCTGTGAAGGAGAGATTATAAAGAGAAAGCAATCTTTTAAGATTGTGCTGCTCATTCAGAACACAAGGCACATTTACAGAAAAAAACAATCTTTCAATACATTGTCGAGCAAAATAAAACAAAAAATAAAAAAAAACTTGAAAATCTGTCGTAACAAATCTTATCCACACGTTTTCACTCATTCTGCCGGTTACACATCAGAGAATCAAACAGGTTGTGACTCCTGAAGCACCCCCGGTTCAATACTAAATACTGTTGGAACAGTTTGGTATCAAATGACCAAACAGTTCATCACGACTCAACGAGAGCAGTTATGGTGTTTGATTGTCAATAAGCAAGACGATACGGGGTGATAGTGTTGTCAAACTAGGACATGGCACAGCTCTGTGGTAAAGAACAGACACTCACACTGGTGCTCATTTCGGATAAATAAAGAAAATGTACCAAACTGATACTCTTTGATGAAGTTCTGCTTTTGTTAAATACACAAAGCTATTTATTCTTTTTTTTTTTTTTTTCAGATTACAATTCCTGAAGCCAACCTTCCTCGCTCCTCGTCGTCATTTTAACTTCTGTCTCCTCTGATCCATCTCTCGCCCTGAACCAGAATCCTTTCTCTCCCGCAGTCAGGGCCAGCCCGTCTGCAGGAGGTGAAAGGAGTCTACCATCCATGTTTCTGCAAAACACACCGCTCGTCATCGTTAGTCCCCAGCGTCTCCTTCGTCGTGGAGGGGCGACGCGCACGCCGACATTCAATTAGAAAGGCACACAGCTCATTACTTTCAAAAAAACCCAGGCACACATGGCAGCTCGAGCCAACACTTCTTCAAGCCAAAGAAAAACAAATGTAACAATTATAATAATAATAATAATAATGTAAATAATATTAACCACAATAATAAGCAGCATGTTGTAACTGAAAAAAGAAAATATAATAAACCAATATATTTGTACGTTTCAGTACAAAAAAACAAGAGATATTAAGTGTTTAGAAAACTATAGATAATGTATTTTTTGTATTGCACATAGTCATTCTATCACGTTTGTTGTTGTTGCTTTGTGTTGTCATGACGGCCTCCAGGAGACCGGAGGAGGCTGGTGACGTTACGTCATAGTGAGTGTGTGTTAGAGTTTTCATCCTCAGTCAGAAAGCGATGCAGTCCCGTACGAGCGTCTCCAGCTCTGATTTCTTTACGTTTTCTTGAAGCAGGTTTCAGTCTATAGATCCGTTATTGACCTAAAACAAAGCATGGAAGCAACCTGCAGCTCCGGTAAACAAGAAGTAGAACGTGATCACAAGAGCAATCGGATAGCATCCCGACTGAGACATCTGAAGCGTTTCAAAAGAGCTCCAAAGTCAATTTGCAAAACCTGCTTTTTCTGTGGTCATTTTAGGGTCCGGACTTTCTTAAAATCATTTGTGTACGCCAGGAAAAAAATAAAGAATTAGTGCTGGCTGTCTGTACAAGACCTCAGAGTAAGATAAATAGTAACAGGAGGCCTTGCAGGAAAACAAGTGTTTTTGTAACAGTAACCTCTGAGAGAAGAAGAATCAGGCTCCATTAGGAATCCAAAACAGGAAACTGGATCAACTATATTTGGCACTAAGGTCGTCAAAATGTTTGATACTTTAATACTTTTCAATACCACGTGATTAAAAAGGTAAAATCTTGTTTTTTTTACTAATCGATAGAAGCTAAAAGGGCCGAAGATTTGAAAAAAACAAAAAAAAACTACAGATCTTCAGTTATACATTGAACCAGAAGAAAGAGAGAGAGAGCACAGTCGAGAGTGCACAAATACAGAACTGATGTTTTGGTACTAAAATGTGCTAAAACGTATTTGTGGTATCGAAGCAGGTAGAAAATATGGTTTGATTTTTACTGGAGTCTAACTAAGTTTTTTAAATTCTGGTATCATGACGACCCTTATTGTCACATAATGAGGCAGCTTTGGATATATTAGATAGATGAAACAATGTTTTTTGCTAAATGGATGTAGATCTTTAACATTTGATCAATTTGATCAAATTTGAGCAATTCAAATGACACAGAAATATACTATATATATATATATATATATATATATTTATATATATATATAAAAAACAAAAACCTGATGTTGCCAAAGGGACGCATATCATCTCAGAGCCTAACTTTTCTGCTGAACAACTATGTCTCTGTGATGCGTCTTTGCTCGAATACGTTCTCCATGTATTCTGACTTCATGAAACGTTAACATGGACACTGAAATCTTTCAATCGTTGTGGCAACACAACCATTTTTCCACCCTGCACCTAACCCTTACAGGATAACTGTATGTGAATGTGTGCACGTGCATGCATGTGTCTTTGTAGCTTATTTTGCAGCAGCTATGAATGAGGCGTGCTCCTTATTCAGTCCCCCCCCCCCTTCCCTCGTGATCAGCTGATTCCATTCCTCATTTTTCCATGTCCAATACTGGGTGTAAGACACAAGGGTGGAAGGAATGGGACAAGGAAGCAGTCCTCACATCAGACATCTTTGATCCAGACATCCTCTTCTTAAAAGTCTTGTATCCGCCAATGCTTCACCGATGTGTAGTCAGTGTTGTTTCTTGGTCCCGGATCAGGGGAGTTTTGCTTTTAAAGTCGTTGTGGAAAAACTATAGATTCCACAAGGTGGCGATGTTTGTCAATCTTGCTCCTGCAACAATCACACACGCCAGATCTGCATTAACTCACACAGACACACCTGTGCAGCCTTTACACACAGACAGAAAGTAGAGCAGGTGGGAAGGTCATGGGCTGGGGATGAGCATTAGTCGGCAGTAACAAACACACGCCGCTCAGGTATAGTTCTAGACGTAAACCGGCTCACACCCCTCCCCCTGCTCTCCCTCCTCCCCCATGTCTTCATCGTCCTCCTCCTCTTCTTCTTGTTCGTCATCCTCATCCGGCCCCATGCAGGCGGCTCCGCTGATACTCTGCGGCCCCTCGCAGCTCTCGGGAGGTTTAGGGTAGCGGAAGGGGCAGCCATTGTCGTCGAAAAACCTGCGGAAGGTGAACTCGTAGAAAGCGTGCTCTGGGTGCTTCCCGTGTGGCGAGCAGAGCATGTCCAAGGCCCTGGTGCTGTCCCCGCTGTCGCTCCATGCCCCAGGGCCGCCCTCCTCCTCCACAGGGTCAAAGTTAGACGTGTCCATCGGGTGGGCGATCTTGGGTCTGTAGGGCGCCGGTTGCTGCCGCAGATTGCTGGAGAAGTCCATCTGGGAGAAGAAAGGGTGAGCCTTGATTTCGCCTGCACCGTTTGAACCCACGCGATCCTCCGCAGAGCAGCAGAGACGACCGATGATGTCGACCGCCTCGGGGCTCAGTTTGACCTGAGCCGGCACCTGCAGAGTGCTCTCCCAGTTGATGACCTGCAGAGAGGAGACACGATACATGAAACAGAGAAAAACAATATGAAAACCCAAGCAAGATAAAAATGACTAATGTATAATTAGCCTTTTTGTTGAATTCAAAAGTTTGAAGTTTAGTTTGAAGGTTTGTTTTCTAAGATGTCTCTGCTCAGAGTGAGATGTGACTGTAAAAGTATGTGAATGTAATTGTCTGAACGCTCCTGTGACTCTGATTGTTTTCTCTTATTGTCTTCTTTCAATGACTCGGTCGGCTGTGAAACTGAATTGCCCTTCTGGGATCTTTAAAGTTGTCTGAATCTGAACCTGTTGGATGTTGTGTTTTCTTACATTTGGTTTTCTTAAGAACAAAAAAGCACTTCTTTAACTCAGATTCACACGCTTCCTTTGTTTTGTAGCTATTTGTTGCCGACTGATTCTAAAAGCCTCTGCCTTCACCTGGCCACACATACTGAACATAACGGAAAAAACCCTTGAAAGATTTTTGGTGAACCGCTGCAAACCTGATGTCTGAGTCAGACTTAGAACAGAAAGAGGTGGGCAGAGGGATATAATGTGGCACTGTGTGTGGGGTGATACAGGGACGTCAGGCAGGCATTGAACCAACCACTGGTCAATAAATTCACCTTTGAGTTAAAAGTAGTTCACACTGTTTCTTTTTCACTGACCTTAATCTGAGTCTCTGTTGGTGTGGAGGCCAGGAAGGGCGGCTGTCCCACCAGCATCTCAAACAGGATCACTCCCACGCTCCACCAGTCGCACAGCTGCGTGTAGCCTGCACACAAGATGAAAAAAAAGAAAGATCAATCTATCACTCTAAAGATGAAAGTTCTTCCCTCTGATGCAGAGTTTAGTAATTGATGATTTGGAGCCGTTGTATTTCAAATGTGTTTGTTCTTTTTGATTGTTTTAATGTGTTTCTTATCTCCACGGCACTGAAATGAGCGACGCCTCAATGCCGATGAATTTTATAAAAGAACAAGGACTTTGTTGAGATCAGCCAAATCCATTTTTTTCAAACAATTTGCATGTTGTCAACCACTCAGTTGACGCCAGCTGTCATTATAGTTGCTGACCTTTAAATGTGCCAACAGAAGTGGTCAGCTTCTTGGTCTTGTTTGCCTTCACTTTATTCTTGCTGAAAATAACTGTACCCTTTTTAAAAACTCTGAACTGACCTGTTACACTATTTAACCACGGCCTCTCTTGGTTGCTGCCCTGCACAAAGCTGCAGCATCTTCATTTAAAATACAGGTTGTACTCTCAGGCAGAAGCTCTGCTGCTGTTTCTGCTTTAACCATCCATCATATTCTCACCCACCTTTGCGCAGCAGCACCTCTGGTGCGATGTAGTTTGGTGTTCCCACCAGGGAGTGAGCGAGGCAGCGCTGATGCTGCCGGTTGGCGCGCTGCTCCAGTGTCATCAGGCGGTCACCACAGCGACAGTTTGACACGTCGTCCCAGAAGTCACTGGGCTCCATGCTGTCCTGTCTGACGTGGCTCCCTAGAGACAGAAGGAGAGGAAGATGATGTTAAACTCCACACAGAAAACATTAACAAAGGATTAGCTGGATGGGAAAGTAACAGGTTTTTTGACAGCAATTTAAAGGTCCTTTAAGAAAAGAGTTGAAAAGGAACCCTCAAGCTCTTTTTTTCTTGTAGGTTTTGCCAGAACATTTTGAGAATAAATAAAGACTGGGCCTCAGGGTCAGAGAAAATAAATAGCATTTATATTAAATTATTTGTGGGTTAGTGCGAGTGTCCCATTTACAGAGGCTATAGTTCTCTAAGCAGGCGGCCTGGGTTCAAATCCGACCTGTGGTTCCTTTCTTCATGTCATTACCCACTCTCTCTCTCTCCCTGATTTCCAACTCTATCCAATTCCCTGTCCCTCAAATAAAGGCACAAAAAGCCCAAAAATAAATCTTAAAAAAAAAAAGAAAATAAATTATTTGCCATTGTAAATCAGGGAAAGCGAAATGTAGTCGTTAAGAAAAAGCTATATTTTGCAGTATTTCGATACATTAATACAGCCTACATGTTTACAAAAACCACTGAATCCCTCTATAAGAAATTGTCAGATCATGTGTGTTTACATGAGTTTGTTTGGATATTTTTTTGCGGCGTGCCCCATCAGAGTTCAGCACTAGAACATCATCACTATCTGCCTCACCTTTCTGGTAGTACTTGGAGTTGTGCGTCCAGCGGAAACCTGTGCACAAACCAAAGTCGGTAAGTTTGATGTGTCCGTCCAGGTCAATGAGGATGTTGTCGGGCTTGATGTCTCTGTGGATGAAGCCCATCTTGTGCACGCTCTCGATGGCCAGCGTCAGCTCGGCTATGTAGAAACGCGCCAATGGTTCGGGGAAGACGCCCATCCTGATGAGCAGACTCATCATGTCTCCTCCGGGGATGTAGTCCATGACGAAGTAGAGGCTGTCACGGTCCTGGAAGGAGTAGTAGAGACGCACCACCCACTCGTTGTCTGCCTCGGCCAGGATGTCCCGCTCTGCTTTCACATGGGCAACCTGCACCGAGAAAAAAGTACTAATTTCAGCTTCTATGCAGCAAATCTCAATCAATGATATTTGTCTTTGTGACTGGTTTAACTTAAGACTACTTTAAAACATTTGTGTCGCAGAAAGTCACCTGGTTGCGGTTGAGGACGTCTTTCTTGCGCAGTGTCTTCATGGCATAAAGTGCTCCAGTGTCCACCTTTCGGGTCAGACAAACTTCACCAAAGGCACCGATGCCAAGAGTCTTGATTTTGATAAACATTGACTTGTCCATTTTGGCTCGGCGTAGCCTGTTGTAGTTGGACTCTTTCTGGTTCAGCATCTTCCTCATCTGCTCCTGCTCTGCTTCTGATAGGCCGGCCTGTGGGGGAAGGACAGGGGTGTGGGACACATGGTGAGATGACTATCAAAACCTTTTCAGAAACTGCAAAACAAGTTAATGTGGCACAACTTGAACCCAGTGCCCTGTTGAATTGAGCTGATTATTTGACATAACTGTCTGGGTTAAGCTTTTGTATGTTTTTTTTGTGGTTAAAATGCCGTTTAGCCACTTCAAAGTAGGTCAAAAGGGCAAAGGGCCAAAGTCATGACTCAGGACAAGCCCATGCAAACATTAAGAGTGAACTCACTGACTTCTCATTCCTGCACAAAGGTCTCGCTGTCTAAAATAAAAGTCCTGAAGGAGAATTCTCTGCATGACAACCTCCTGGACATCACTTACAACCAATTATCATTCTTATCTCAGGAGACAAGAGCATCACCAGTGCTAAGAAATTTCTTAAGTTGCCGAGTCAAATTATTGATTTTCTATCCGAGGAAAGCCATTATATCACATTATGTTGCTGACGTTTGTTCCAACCAGGAAGTCTGAAAACTTGTCATATTTTGAAAAATGTAACCGATGTGCTATCTTGATCGGGCCTTCCTGGAAAAGAAGACCTCAGTCTCAGGAGAACTACTTGTTTTATCTAGAAATTTAGGAGAAGAATTTGTGTCAACTTTGTTTTTTTCTGAGAAGTATGTTACTACTTGCATAATAGTCCACGTTACATAATGAGAGTTTGAGACAAAGTAAACATAACAGCCTTGTTTTCAACTATTTCCTAAGCCCTTGAAGTCGTTTGTTAGATTTCCTGATATGCACTAAATCAAAGAGCTGCCTGGATTTGTTAAAGTCAGTCTGAAACTTGAAGTACCATTTTACTAACTTTAAAAACAAACTAATATTAAGAAGTACATCTAATTTCTTATTTTACTTTTATTGCAGAAAAGTGCAGCAAGAATCATTTGTTCTGAATCAAGTATTGATAGAGCTATCCTTTCAGTCATTTTTCAAGCAAAAAATGTCCAAGTTTTGACTTTCCCTAACTCTCAATGTAGAGGTTTCTACTCGTCTTATTATTGAAATAATATTAAAAGACAAAGCCTTTGGTTTGTAGACGTTTGGTTCAGGCAAAAAAAAACATCCTAATTTCCTTGTGTGTGCTGTTCTATAAAAAGTTTTACAAATGTAGCAATAATGTGAATTAGAAGACAAGCAGTGAAAATGTATCAGGCTGTAAAAAAAACATGCAGGGGTTGTGTTCAGTGCTTAAATATTGTTTGACACTTTCCTGTGGTTTTCTCATTCAATGTGAACTGGGGAAAAGGGCGTTGAAATGTGCTGCCCCCTGTTTTTAATTACATAAAGATCAGACACTTGATGAGCTGGTCTCATTCAATGTTTTTAAGGTGAGTTTAAATGACTTGGAGGCAGGGACATCTGGCTGTTGATGTTCTGTCTAATATATTTTCGGATATGGTTGACTGACAAATATTTCTATTTATATATTTCTATTATATACTCATGTGTCTTATATGATATTTGTATGTATTACTGCACATTA
This sequence comes from Labrus mixtus, assembly GCF_963584025.1. Classification (NCBI taxonomy): domain Eukaryota; kingdom Metazoa; phylum Chordata; class Actinopteri; order Labriformes; family Labridae; genus Labrus; species Labrus mixtus. The sequence goes on from NC_083624.1 coordinate 8,453,311, forward strand.
CTTACTTTGTTATCAGTGCTGCTGCCTGTCATGGATAGAACACTCTTTACAAAAACAGTTTTTTAGCCTCTTTCTCCCGGTTAAATAAAGGTTCTAAAAAAAGATAATTCAGCAGCTTGCAGGGAGATCACTAAAGGGCTGCCTTACCTTTGACATCTCTTGCTCCAGTTGAAGCCTGCGGTTCAGTTTCTGCTGGTGCGTCTTCATCACGTTCTCTATGTGCTGCTCCATGTAGAATTTGAACGCAAACGGTGAGTAGGTCTTGATGCGTGACTCTCTCTTCTCCTCATCACGTCCGTTCTTCCTCACAGGCACAGGTGACGTCTGGATCTGCTTCTTGTCTTTCACTGCTTTTTCTCCTTTTCCCATCTTCGTCTTCTCTTTCGCCTGCTGGCTCTCCTCGCCCTTTCCGCTCCCTCCACTGCCGCCGCGGGTGTTTCTGGCTGCAGGGTTATTCAGGTGCGGGGCTCCACACATGTCCCCTGCTCCTTCCAGGGCTCCGGGCTCGACAGCTGCCCCGGACATGAGCAGGTTTTTGGGGTAAGGTGGTGGTGGGCAGCGTGGCTCCTGAGCAGGCTCCAGAGGGTAGGTCTCCTCGGGCATGTAGCCCAGAGACTCGGCTGCTTCCTGGGTCTGAGCCGTCATCCACCCTGGGTGACAGGGTCCCACGGCAGTCTTTGGCTCTGGTCTCATCACACGGATGCTCTTCACTGGCTGCTGGATGGGCGGGGACGTTACAGCTGTGATGGTGTTTGGTGGGCCCAAAGAGGGGTCCTGTTTTCCTGCTGGAGGTGGAGCAGCCATCGCTGGTCGGACACCATTTGGACCAGCAGAGCGATTGTTGAACGAGTTGGTTCTGCTGGGGACCCGCACCTCCCCCCTAAATGGGCCCTGAGGCTGGGGCTGCCTAGCTGGAGGGGCCCCTTCTGGACCTGGAGGCCCGGCCCAGTGGTGCTCATACAGGTCCAGGTTGAGGCTCGCCCTAGATGGGGTCATCAAGCCCTGCGGCATGTCGGAAAAGTCTGGGCCCATGGTTGTGACTCCACCTGGGGAGCGGGACATCATGTGGACCTGGTGGGACGTGGGGCTGGCCTGGCGTGGGTGGGAATGAGGGGGCAGATACAGGTTTGCAGGGTAACCTCCACCTCCTCCTCCAGGACCATTCTGAACCATGGCCCCTTTTCCTTGCATGTTGACGTAGTTATCGGGGGGCGCCATTTGAGGCGGTGCCATCTTGTTCTGAAAGGAGGCGGTCCTCTTCACTCCATAACCTGCAGGCTCCATCATGTGTGGCCTGGTATGGCCATAATCATAGTGTGGACCAGGAACAGGGCCTCCTGGTGGCTGAGGTTGGAGCTGCAGAGGCTGACCGGGGACATTGTAGCTCATCATGGGGCCATGCTGTTCCATACCACCGGTGTAGCCTTTCTGTGGCGCCCCTGGAGGGTACATGTTGTTGGGCTGGTTGCCCTGGGGGGCCATCACCGCTGGATAGTTGCCCATACTGGGAGGTCGACCCATCGGGTTTCCCATGGCAGGACCCTGTGCTGCACCAGAAGGAGGCATCATGTAGTTCATCACAGGGGGAGCGCCCATGTAGGCTCTGGACATCTCCCCCTCAGGGCCGTAACCAGCTGCCCCGTCATACATTGGAGCCCCCATCTGGTGGTACGGAGGCATGGCACCCACTTCCCCTGAAGCCTCTAATGCAGGGCGGTGGTCCATTGAGTTTGGCATGCCAGCTTTACCTGAAAGTACAAGGAATAACATCAGACAAAGCATTCAGGAATATTAGCAATTTACTCTTAAATGTTGTCCTAAAAAGGGACTTAAGGTTGTATTTGTACCTGGTGAAGTCTGCTTGATGACACGGACGATGAGCTCATTGCGGGGGTCAAGGTAACCCATTTTGCTGATGTACTCTAAGGCGGCTTCGATATTCCTACTCCCCGTCTGCTTTAGCGCCCTCACAGCCATCTCCTGGGAAGCAAACACAATAAAAGCCATGTTTAGAAGCTTATAAATACCCCGCTGTTACAACCAATGTGTTTTTAAGGGACTTTAAATGCATGGAATTAATTTACATAAATGAGAAAACTTTAATAAACTTGCTAAATGGCACCGAAAAAATATATAAAAAAATGTGAGAAATTCAAATTACAGCCAACAAAAAAGTGTGATATTTAGCCAGCATTTAAACTGTATTACCGGTAAGTTAGAATCCTCCCAGCTGTAATATGCCCATTTTAATTAAACAAAAGACTTACACTTTTCAAATGCTTAATGTTGTCAAAACAAAAGCAACTTAAAAAGAATTTGTCTAAATTCACAGTCTACAACTGGAACCCAAACCTGGATCTGTTTGAGCAAAGAAAAAGCAAACAAAACTACAAATCTAGCCAAACATTCAGAACCTGCTTTAAGATCTGATAAACACACAACACTTTGAAAATAATCTCCAAGACACACAGCTGCAGGGATCTACACTCAATCACACAAAATCAAACACAGACAGATATCGTACGAAGCGAGGATGAAATTGCTTTAAATGAGCCCAAAACACAAAGTCACACAAGTGGCCCAGTAGGTGCTCAAACACCTGCATCCTCTCCACTCAAGGTCACATACCAGTGACTTCCTGAGTCTCCTCCAACAAACAAAAACAAACCAAAAATGAGATCAAATTACTTAAATTTCTGTGAATACTTTCTTGTGAATATTTTAAAAGTAGGGAGATTACAACCTTTTAAATATCTGTTTGGTGTTCGTTGGGGAATGGACTTGTACTGTTAAAACATACCCGACAAATAAATTCTAATGCTCAGGAAATAGGAATGGAAATGGTGGGAAAATGATGAGCAAACAGATCCTTAGTCAGCATGAAAGCATTAGAAAACTGAGCCAAAGTAATTATCATACCAGCGCTTGATCATTTGTAAAGAGTGCGACTCTTTCCTGTAAATGAGTCAGTAGTTGTAGTGTAGCAGAAAGGGTGTGGTGCTGTGTGCAGCCAGGGGAACAAACAGACAAGCGGGCGCACTCACACTAGGCCCAGTTGTGCTGTGTTGAAGCACGATGACCCCCCCCCTTCCCATTCTCCCTGCTGGCATTCAGGACTGGGCCTGAGCACGGTTACCTCTAGTACATCACGTCGTAATACAACACATGCATGACTTTACCTTACAGACTCAAAAATAAAAAAATAAAAAAACGGACGCACTGTTGGGTCCCCGCCTTCACATCAGCGAAAAGCTCAGAGAACATGACAGCTACTTTACTGACTTCGTGGCTTATTTTGAGTCATTTCAGTCAGATACAGCCAGAACACTCCAGGATTTCTCGATAATGGAGGCGGGGAAGCGCACATCTTTCAAACCATGCCAGGGCCAAGGAAGTGTACCGTGCTTTGGAGTATTCACACTAGTCAAACAAACTTGACTTTGAGGGTGAAGAGTGCTTAGGAACAGTATGGATAGCCTAGTGTTAGTGCGCCCTAAGAGTGACCAGAAAGAGATCCCTTCAACCCACTATGCTGGTGTTTCTGCAAGTTTTAGCTAATAAATATATATTCCCATAAATAAAGAGCCAAACAATTCTCAAAATGTTGGAGAAGGGATTTTCCATTCATAAATAGTTCCCCACCATAGTTAAATTTTATTATAAGATACTAGAAACATTTTATTCTCATTTAATAAAAGATTGTTTCTGTGACTGAGGTGCTTCCATAATGTCTCCTGAATGTCCCATTCTTCTGGAAAATGTAGTAACCTTTCATAATCTGCCTCTTGACTCGTCTCCCTCCTCTCTGATACACACAGGTGGGGCTCATCCCAGGCTCCAACAGGTGGCCCCCTGTAAAAGCCCCGAGGTATTTAGGTCACCGATGTAAAAAATGTTTCTTAACCACTCTGGCATTTTCTATTCATTGGCCGCCGTGTAATTTATGATCGAGACCGAGCAGCAAAAATGTGAGGGGGGGGGGGGGGGGGGGGGGACGACGACGACACTCAGCGCATTCTTTTTAGGTTTACACTTTAGTGAGCGCCGCCGGTCATTCCACCGGTTCTTGAGCAGGAGATCTCATCTGCCCCAATAAAGAATCCATTTAACCACACATGAAGTCTCTGTTATATGTAGTGAGGTTGCAGCAGAGACAGAGAGACGTTGGGTAACAATTCTTTAGTGTGAACCAATAGCAACATGAGATATTAGGGCCTGACCGGTGTGAGATTTTTGGAGCCGATATCAATATCGACATCAGGAAGCGAATAAATCTGATACGGATATATCGGCCGATATCTTTCTTAGATCTGTCTTCGTTCTGTAGAGATAGATAAGTATAGAAACACACATTTTTGGCGTTGAGCCGTCAAATGCAGTTGTCAAACACTTGTGGAATAGATACATAGTAAAAGGAAGACGAGATCAGTCTCTCAACTGGAACGTCACTGAGCATGTACGTGCATGACGGCTCGACCCTGTTATAGGGAGTGATAATGCACGTTGTAATCCACATAGTACAGTCTGATGGTGGCAGCCAGAAAGAGAACTGCTAGTGTAATACAATGAAACTGAAATGAAATGCTTTTTGACTGGTGAATAAATCTAGTGAAATCAGACACAAAATTAGCCGATACCGATAGTCCCTTGATATGATATGATTGATCGGCCGATATTTTCAGCTGGCCGATTAATCGGTCGGGTTTTTCCAATACCTGCAAGAAAATGTTTCACAGCTGTCTTTCTGCATCTCATTTTGAAATCGATGTTTATAAGCCAAATGTCTTCTCATTAAACTTTTTGTTTTCAACATTTTAATAAAGCAATATTCACATTTTTTATCAAGGTGAAATCTGTAACAAAATATCATTATATTAAAGACTTGTGGTGCTGCAGAGATGAACTGACCTACTTCTCCAAATGTAACAAAATATGTTTGTCATATACAGACCCCATCATGTGTCACATTATCATTATTTTACACTTTTAAATGGAATTAAAACTTGAGTTAAAATAAACATTCCCACTTATCAGGAATCATTTCACAATCATGATATTTGTTCAAGTCAGTCAAGGTTTTATTCTCCACATTGTGCAGCCTTCATCTTCATGAACTTTCCGTCTTCTTTACGATAATAAACACGTAAACAAACAAACAAAGCTGTGTGGCGTGAGATAAACAAAACTGGAAATCTGGCTTCCCCTCTCCGGCTGAGGGACCCACACCTACATGAGGAAATCCCCCCATATGGCAAATGACCTCACTGCAAAGACATTTTAACTCAGACCTCTGCCCAGCCGGCCCTGCTGCTCTGACAGAGCCGCCATTCAGCCAACAACACCAAGGTGCCTCTGCTGGACACATTCAGAGCTGCAGCCATGGTGTACACAAGGAGTTCAGGAATCAGGACAGAAAATCAAGTAGACACTTACTTTAGTCTTAACAAATCAGTAACTTAAGTCTTTTCATATTAGAAAAAATGAAGCCTGGGTATCCAAAGCAAGTGGATGTAATGGTCTCTCCTCTCTGCTGCTCCTCCCTACATGGACTATTAAACCTGCAGCCAATTCAGACCCCTGCTGCCAGATCTCTAACAAGAACCAGGAGAACTGAGCACATTATTCCTACTCTTAAATCTTTACAATAGCTTCAGGATCATTTCTGAAGATTGTAAAGCTCTGCCCTAGGTTCATAAATCACTCAGCAGTGTGAAAGTCAGATAGAGGGGCCTCAAACCAGAAAAAAAAAAAAAAAGGATTTAACAAATATTCCTCTTACAGAAGGAACCAATTCTCTGATTATCTGCAAAGTAGCTTTCCAGTTTGAAAACCCAGCTCCTCCTGTTCTGCAGTTTTTCTGCCATTTATCACATCTGTTGCACTTTTATCTGTTATGTTTCGGCCACCTTGAAACGTGACAGGGACTGCTCTGAAACTATTCACACTATCTGCCAGTTTATGAGGTTAACCGAGCAGGAACTAATACGCTAAATGTGTCCTGTCTGGGTCTATTGAATAAAATTTGTTGGGCAACACTGACATGTGCTAATTTAACTTTTAAGGGGAAGGCAACTTTCTTAGCTGGTACAGTTGGTCGTCTCTCAACCGAAAGGTCAGAGGTTTGATCCCCAGCTCCTGCGGCCACATGTCCGATGTGTCCTTTGGCAAGACACTTAACACCAAGTTGCTCCTGCAGCTTCGTCGGCAGTGTATAAATGTGTATGAATGGGATTAGCTAATACTGATGGTCAGTTTACATAAAAACCTCTGCCATCAGTTTGTGAATGTGTAGGTGTGACCTGCAGTGGAAAAGTGCTTTGAGTAGTCAGTAGACCTAAAAAAAAAAAAAAAACGTGCTATACAAGCTCAAGTCCATTTACCATTTACTTAGATCAGGATCAGTGACAAAACCCCTCGTATAATGGGAATTTACAAACTTTATTTATGGCCTTAAAGTAGGATATATCATGACTGTGTTTGGTAAGCATCAAGATATGAGTAATATGAGCCTTATATAGAGAATTTAAATCCCTGAGCAGCCATTTTCGGCCCTTCTGTCTGCAGATTCTCAGACAGGCTGACCGTCTTTGTTTGGAACCAAATCAAACATTAATGGTTTTAAAGTAGGAACACAGAAACCGTGGGCACAGTCAACTCTGAAAGCCAGGAAATGCCAAGGCCACACACTTTTCGATGCCCTCTATTGTGTGTTTGTGTGTGTTGCATCAATCAGTGTGTCTGAAGGTGTAAATAGAAAACTGTATGCAGCGTGCACAGGACTGCTTCACCCCCTGCTGCTGCATATGGATGTTTACGTACACATACATAACTATGTTCCTGAGCCTAGGACAGACCACGCACACACACACACACACCACTGTTTATACTCTGCTTCCTGTGTGTACACGTATGTGTGCGTTTGTTGCATTCCTGCGTAGCCAGCAGAGAGAGAGAGAGAGTGTTCTGGCTACCAGAGGCGCCCAGTAATGTGACATTATGTCCTCTTTCTCTCTCAGGGTTTTAACTTCCCATGCGCCACTCCTCTTCCTTGTTTTTTTGACTAAAACCTTTTCTTCTTCTTGCATTTTGAAGTTATATTTCAATGGAATTAAATCAGAATTACTGAATGTTATGATGTTCATGCATAGTCCCACAAATGGTTTGGTGTCTCAGTGTGTGTTTATGTGCTGGGTGGAGGCTGGTCTGGTGACCCCGGCTGTCATGGCGACAGATGTTCTTCCCTCAAATTCCTCAGCCCAGGAAGCAGGAATTCAAGCTATTTGCATTTATGGATAATTTCCCTCCAAACTCTCTTTCGTCTCCACCACATTGGCACCCTTGTCATGATAGTTTCATGCCGAATGTGCTCTGATAGACTGACAGAACAAACACAATCACAAACTGAGTTACCCTTACAAAAACTCTCTTTTCACAACGATGTCAACAACTTTATCAACACTGTCTTTTTTATATTAAATGTCTCTTTGACCCAATTCTGACGGAAACAAATTCCAGTGTGGGACTCTGAAAATCAAAGCCATATGGAGGATGTTCGGAGCAGGGTGCAGATGGATGAACAGGCCGAGCGGGATGTTCATCCAAGAGCGAGGCCGTAAGACATATCTCTCTTCCTTATTTTACTCATTCAATGCGAAAACTTGCAAATTCTTACAGTGTGAGCTGGGGAAAGCCACGTCCTCCACCCCAACACACAAACCAGGAATGCAAACATGCACACATTGCTTCAAAGTCACGTCCTGTTAGCTTTATCGTTACATAAACACCACAGTGTTTTCCTGCTCACACGTCAAAGGCTTTAATATGCTTAGCGTGCATCAGATTCCTTCCTGGCCGCAGTTTGTACTGTACATACATACATATACAGTAAGGGGCCTGTGAAGATGGCCGAGATCCTCAGGGAAGCAAAACACCCCTCCTTCACTTCATTTCCTTTCTTCCCCCGTCATCTCCATGCGTGGCATGTACCCCCCACCCTCGCTCCCCCTCAAAAACATTTCCTCCTTTAAAAAAAAAAAAAAAAGTTATGTAACAAGCCACATTACTCTGTAATTTGCAGCTGGAAAAGATGGGAGAGACTAAGTGGAGCAGAGAGATGAGGTTAGCTGATAAGAGTTGGGGCTGTCTCAACAACAGAAGAAGAAGACAAAGAACATATGTGAGGGGTGTTTAAGGATAACCCTAACCCATTTTAGAATAGAAACAAAGGATACACCAAACTGGCAGCCTAAAAATGGAGGCTGACAATCTGAGTCCAAATTCAGCAAGAGCTGAAAGACATCCAGAGCAACAATACAAATGGGTTGTGGATGACAAACAGACATTGAATAGTCAAGGTTTTTTATGTCTTGTTTGTGAATGCATTGATGCATTGCACCAGAGTTAGCTTGAAGCTGATTTTCATCTGCAGTTCTTTGGCAGATGTGTTAACAGTTCAAAAAGTCTCACACATGAAATCCAAACATTTTATGGATACATTCAGGACAATCAGGACCTCATATTTTCAGAAACATTCCTTTACATATGCACCTCACAGCGTGGGATTATGGGAGGCAGAAGCGCTCTCACATCTCTCACAATATCCAAGCATTAAGTGCTCTGTATAAAAAGTTTTAGCTGTTTAAGTTCAGTCATGGATGAGTCTTCCTCATCTGCCTCAATTGACAGGAATCACATGGGTCGGCTTTAACTACTTTCCTACAACGACATCATTCAAATCGACTACTCGGTCATTCACTGTAATTAAAGTAAGTGAATAAAACAGTCTCTCAAAATGAGCTTTGCAAACATAAACACATATCTACAGAGACAAAGAGGGACAAAGACCCTGATAGCAGACGCAGAGGGGGGAGGAGAGGCGACGGTGGCGACCTGACTGTAGCTGAAGGAACTGGTCCACCCTGCTGCCATTGAATGTTCTCTTCCTGTTTGTATTGACGGGACCCGCACTGCTCTGGTCCACTCACAATGGTGGCAGCAATGGAGGTCGACTAGCCGGCACGGAAACCAAGGAAGAGTAAAGGCTTCACACAAATACTGAATGAACGTGTAAGAACCCAAAAGATAAAGATTGGAGGCGACCAATATGACAGTTTCCAAAGTTCATTTTGACTTTAAATACATGCAGGCCTGTATAAAAGTAATGTATGATTTGAGCATGTTGACAGCTTGTTTCCTACTCTCATATTTAATAATAAGTTGTCGGCCAAAATATCGACGCAGCATCATCATGTATCATCGACCAGACTCATTGGATTCAGTTATTGAATCGCTGGTGGAAAATATGAATTTTGAAAAAATGATACAGCAATTTCACAGATTTCCCTGCCAATTTTACTCACCATATATCAACACTTCCTCGCCCCTAATGATGGCAATGATGTGCACACATGAATGAGGTTAGCATGAACGGAATACAATTGGTCAAATATTAAAACAATCAAATATCATCATCCTGATACCAACGTACTACTTTCAAATGAGCATCTTATACACCAAATATTATGGTACATGACCTAAAAAATATCATTTTAATGAGTTCAGAAAAGGTGTTTTCTTTCTGCTGTCTTATTCCACCCCTTTCTTCTTAAACTATCAAATGTCAAAAAATACCTGCATATCATTATTTGCAACCAGTGTTGATAAATGTCAGACGTGCAATTAGGAAACCAACCAAGGAACTGGAAACGTGACTCAGGGCTAATATTTGCTTTTCTCTAATTGGCTACAGACCACTTTATAGAGTTTAGTTAAATAATTTAATATCGTATGTTGAATGAAAATCAATCGATTCATCACTATTTATTTAATTATTTGTAAAGCAGCAATTCATAACAAGTGGCATCTCAAGACTATTTACAAAAACAGCAAATAACAGATACAAATAACAGCTGCCTGGTGAAACTGATAAAGTCACAGGTGGAATATTGTGGCCAAGGTCGCAGTGCTCTCATTGCTTCACTTAACAGAGCGATGGCCCTGGTATAAAAGAAGCACCAACAAACTTCATATTATTGGTTGTCAGAACTTGGGCTCGGCAGCCTCATAACTCCGGTGTCTGTGGGAGGATTTCTTCAGAGATCTGTGCATGGGCTTGAGTTGAGCATTCTTCACATGCCGAGCTCCATCACAGGGCCCGTCCTCCAGACCTTTAACCACCGATTTACCAAATCTACACTGGAACAGCTGCATTTTGTGATGACATGCTGTGATTAAGTTATTTGTCTTGGTTGATTCTAAACACTACACTTTTATATCTCTTTATCTATCCAAATTCATTTGTCAAATTATCTTAAAAAGTGTCTCTATATAAAACCACATCTATACCTGTCTCTTTCCAGTTTTAAAAGCATCTCCAATATTAATCCTATTTTTACCACATTTCTGATCGTGGAGCTTACTAAAACGGGTAGAATCAGTTCACCTGTTGGTTTGCTGTTTGCCTGGCAAACCGAGGGGCGTCCAAAACGGCCGTGTGGGGGTGCCTTAAAACTGCCTACCTTCACTGGTCCAAACAAAAACAGACCATACAGGACCAGAATCTAATCTTAGAAGGAGGACATACTGGCTGCTGCATTGTTGTCAAAGCAGCCAGCACGTCAACATAGCATGTTTCCTTAATGTCTGATCGTATAGTAAGGTCACTTTATCATTTCATTCAGTAGATATCTTACAGATTGCTCCGTTAACTGTCCTCCCACTCAAAAATAAAAGTGAAGTGATCCCTGGTTAACAGCATCCATGTGACACTGTGAATCTGTGATTTCTGAGGCTGAAGGTTAACATGTGAAGGAGGCCCTCACTCTCCCAACTCTCTCGTCTACAGAGACGTCTGATGACGCTCTCACATTCCTCAAGCTGGACGGAGGGAGTAAACTCCAAACGGTCCACTCTGGAAACCCACCTGATATTTCAACATGACCTACGCTCAGGCCTGCGTCACATAACCACAGCCAAGTGCACTACGCAGGGAAAGCTTGTATTTTTTTTGCATCTAAGAGCCTGTGGCACTCCTGACTGCTTTCATTAAGAATTCCTGACTGAAGGAGGCAGAGCGACTTCAGACATCTCAGTGAAGTTTACAGAAACAGAGCAACACTTGCCAAGACAACCGACATGTCCATGCACTGTGTTAATACCAACTAGAAAACATCTTCTGAGTCTCTGCAATGTGCGATAACATAGTTCAGAATTACAGGGACGATATGAAGTGCAATAGTCTCTGTAACACTTTTCTGCAGAGCTTCCGGCTGAGCTGTTGCGTGTGTTTGCGGCGCTTGTTCCTCTGACAACTTAAGGTCAAGACGTCCAATGTATAAAAAGCTTTCATCCCGTCAAATGATATAGTGAAAAACAACACTGATGTGAAACCAGAAAAGAGTCAGCGGGAAATGTTTGAATGTCTGGTGAACAGCTGGGGCGTACTTTTGAAGATTTCATAATGTGAATTTCAAATGAATGATTACATTTCTGGAAATACTATTGAGAAAGTGTTTATTTTTGATTTTGTAATTGTGGCTAATCTGGTTAAAAAATCTTCTAATATTACACCACTCACTAATTTACAACACGTCCTGGAAGCCAAGAGCACAACCACCTAAATCAAAGGGATGAATAGCTATACAAAAGTGAACAATTCCAAGCACATAAACGCACACACACATGCATGCTCAAACACTCTGTGTGTCTCTGTGTGACTCACCTGGTCACAGCCGGCATTGACCAAATCCTGCAGCATCTGCCGGTTCACCTCCCCGGCTCCTGCAGGGTGTCCTGACCCTGAAGAGGGGCCTGACTCGTTGGCAAAGGGCATGAGGGACTTTCTGATTTCTCGAAGGGCATTCTGGTAGTTGTTAAACTTCTGTGGCGGTCGGAGCTGCTGCTGGCGGCTGGCCGTGTCTTTCCCGCTCTTGCAGTCGGCCCCTCTGCCGCCCTCGGTCCGGGAGCTGCCCCCGTGCAGGGCCTGGCTCACAAGCTTGGCCGGCTGCTTCAGACCCTCCTTGATCTCCTGAAGCCTCTGGCGCGTGTTCCCCACATAGGGGGCAGCTGGGAAAGTTTTTGGCCTCATGTCCTCAGTGCCCAGGGCAGGCACCTACTCTAAAAGAGAAACACACACACTGACGCTCACTCCCTCCAAATGATCTCTTTCTGGATGGCTGACCTAAATAGATAAAAAAAAAAAGCGGGCAGGAGCAGAGAGTCCTCCTCCTCCGTGTCCCGTATTTGTTTGTGTCTCTCTTTGTGTCTGTGATTCCTGCTGATGCTGGTGGGCCAGATGAAGCTGAGGTGTGGTACTACACTCATTCCATGGTGTGGCTTTCAAGGCTCAGGTTCCAGCTTATTCCAGGAAATGCAGCCGGTCACGAGGGCACCGCGGAGCCAAACCATGATGCTGCCAATCTCCGCCTGTGGAGGAAGGGATGGAGTTAGAGCGTGGAGACTGTGGTCATGCATAGTGCGCATGTTTTTCTTATTTTCTAAAATTAAAAGCAAGCACTGGGCGGCTTACATCCTGAGAGCAAGAAAGACCTGCCTTTAATGAAAAAATACCAAATATGTAGAAGTGACACAGCAATAAGCTGCAACACACACAAAGTCTACTAGTGCATCGCATCAGAGTATTTATAAACAAGACCCATAAAACATGTCAAACGGGTTTTTAATTAGAGGACACTCTTATTTATGGAATTAATATGTTAGTTAATATAATGACTAAAATGGATATGACTTCATACAATCTGAGAACGCTGCTAGTATCGTGATAATGAAGGATGCCTCCACACATAACAGGACTCGTTTTGAAATATACTTTCAAAACTTCACTCAAGTGGAATTCTTTTTAAAATTTGTTTTTGGGGCTTTTTTGCCTTCACTGGACAGGACAGCTGAGGAGAGACAGGAAACACTGGAAGGAGAGAGCGTGGCATGAAGTGTCGAGGCCAGACCCGAACCCACAGCCACCCCGAAGAGGGCCACAGTCTCCGCACTTGGAGCATGACATAACCCCCAGGCTATCCGGCATTTCAGTCAGGGGGTCTAGAAGATGAGTGCATTTCAGTCATTTTTCTGAATTATCTTGTTTTTTTAAAGTGAAAACACTAAATTCACAAGGTGCACATAAAAAAAAAATCTATCTTCTTCCACAAACAGCAAATATCAGCGGCTGCAAATCGAGCTGCAGCATTAGCTTGATTTTTTAAGTAAGGATTTCTTTCAGTTTTTTTTTCACCTGCTGAATTATCCAAAAAGGTCTCCACCTGCTCCTTGAAATAACCAGAACCAGTAATCTAATCCAGTAAAATGTCTTCAAAGGCAGTTCAAAGTAAAAATCTGTGTTTCTTGGATGCAATGTAGCAAACAAAGGAGATCAGGTAGGGACTGCCAGCTGAGCTACCACTGACAGCCACATACTGTATTTGAGGTAAACAGTTTTCTAATGTTGTAAAAATTAGGAGATTTTTACTTATGTGCACCTACTGACAATCATTTTTCACTTTGTTTTTTCCACACAGAAGACACCCACTTTATTCAATAGCGGCTCAAACAAGACTGGAGGAAAAACATCATAAATTCAAGCTTAACTTACAAAATGGATTTTAGAAATTGTAACTAAATATGTCAAACTTCACATGGAACGAGAATGAGGCCGGTATGACCTGGAGGTCAGATTCCAGAGATTAGTAGACATTTGTAGCACTAATGCATACCTAATGCCTCATTCAAGAATGCTTAGGGTCACTACACACCAACTGCCCCCCCCCCCACGCACCCTGTCAATGCATAGCTGTGGTTGCAAAATCAGCCCCTGTCACTGCATACTTGAACTACGTGGTCATTGGTAAACACCCCTGTGAGAGCACAGAGCTCAAACTTGGGGTCAAAACAGAGCAGCGGGCCTCCAACCATACCTCAGCCTCTCTGCCTATGATGCTCCCCTGGGATCAGACATTTAACACAGTTTAAACGTCTTATCTTGAGTAACATACGCCACATTGGTGTTACTCCTGCAGGGCAGATGGGATGACGTGTGAAATCGATGCACATGTTTCTGTCAGGAGCCTCACGTGAGCGCTCACAGTCCAATGTGAAATACTAGCATCTTAAGGTGACACAATGAGATATGAGGGGCTTTCGAGGGAGGACATGGAAAAAAAATGTATTTCATCACAACTGTGAATACAAAGCGTATGTGTTCACCAGCGTTTCAATGCAGGGGCTGCTGATCATCAATATTTAGCATCAAAAGTGTACCATCTTCACAATCTAAGAAACACTTTGCTGTGTCCCTGAAGAATTCACTTCAGTCTAACTTGAAAAGTCTCCGACAGAGAATATCCGCTGGTCTGAGACTATAAAGCCGAAGATGACACACTTCTGTTGGGGGGTCTAGAAGATGAAAACAGGACTAGATATGAGCAGTTATGCCAACAGCTCAGTGGAGCTAATTGCTATCTTTAACTTTTGAACTTTGTAGCATAATATTATCTTATGATGGTAGTGGAGAAGTCAAGGGATCACTAAAGTCTTCAGAAAATATACAAGTTCAACTCAATAGTGAGAATTCTTTTTTTCAGCAGGTATGTGACCAGCATACCTTAAAAATGGAAAAATTAATGGCTTGAATTAGCTGCTAATTTTTGCATTTTCTAAAAGTCTTACGTGTCATCATGATAGCCCATATAAGCTTCAAAGTTGTAAATAAAGCTGGGATGATGAAGGTAGGATGATCCCCCCAGATGTGAACGCCACGTCCTTCAAACGAGTGTGCGTGCCGTGCACTACTTCTTGATGTACTGTTGTTGAAGCTAACCATATCCAAACTCAAACAGTTTAGTTTAGTCTGCCGCTCTTGTACAGGTTAGCCATCTAATGATTTGGACAGGCTCACACAGATCTAGGATAGCCACAGACAGTTTTATTTTTTTATTTTTTTATTGTTGTTGGGATGTAAAACGTTAAAACCAATTAAACAACTAAATAATCTAAAAACTTGCCTACACCAGCTTTTATCATTGTGTTGTAATAAAGAGAAGGACATAACTCAAAGTGGGGAAACATCACACATAATAAAGAACCAGGAACATTTTCATTTTTCATAGATTGTGCAACTTGTATCGCACAACCTACATTTTATACATGACATTTAGAACCTATTATCCTGGCAAAGGCCTTGACAGAAGCCTGAGGAATTGAAAAGCAGGTTGTTCTTCGGTCCAATTATCTTTCTCAGGCCGAGCGGATTCTGTTTGTCTGGCAGGTGATGTCTGAGCTCCACATACCTACCTGGTTTGTTTCCTACACTGACTAAATGCCAGACACACTCACATTCTGGCAGGTTCTGACATGGCTGGGGTTTTACAATCTTGTCTACTATTCCAACCATTTGTGAAGCAATCAACCATTTATTGATTTGGTTTTATTTCATACAGTGAGATAGGCAGCTAGGTGAAGATAAAGAAACTCAGGATGCCAATCATTTCAACCACAAGAACCCTGACGCACGTGGAAATAATTTATAAATTGAAGGAGTTTCCAAATCTGTTATTTTTATCTGTCAGGGCATATTTCAGCATGCCCACGAAGCACTGGCATGAAGAAACGCTTCCCGATCTTAAATCGTAAATATCAATCACGTTTAACTTTTTTTTTTTTTTTTTTTTTTTAATACACTTACACACTTTATTGGAGAGATAGGAATATGGAGTCAGAAATCGGGGAGAGGGAGAGTGGGGAATGACATGCAGGATGGGAGCAACAGGTCGGATTTGAACCCCGGCCATCTGCTTTCCAGGACTTTATTTTCTGTACAAGGGCACTCAAACTCACCACTAGGCCACAAGCGCACAGAGAAACACTGATTTAAACAACACTTTTAAATTGGAATTTAAAGTGGGGATAAATAACACAATGGATTGGGAATAAATAGTTAACTACATTGAAAATTATCATTATTGTTTTTAAATTTTAGATATATCATACAGGTTAAAAATTATAAATAAATATGTCCAATTAATGTGTCCTTTTATTAAGACGGTGGCAAAGATTTCAACCATTTCCCCAGGAGTGACTGCCCATTATAAATGCAGAGCAGCACTGGGATCGAGGCGGTCACACTGAAGTAGCCAAACACAAGAAGGCCTTGAACTACTTCCCCACCCGCCTCCTTCCTGGCAGATTTCACCCCTTTGGGCCATTTCTAAGAAGGACACAGCCCTCACTGTGTGTACACATGAAACTTTGTGTGCCTAAAATAATTTATTTTTTTACGCTTGAGGTTGGTCGGGTGGGTGGGCGGGGCGACGGTTGCCAAGCTTCATAAATGTTGCCACATCTCTGGGATCTCTAGCCTCCATTCCTGCGATGCTTTAGGCGCCGCGTCCGACCGATGAGCATTCCATTCCACAAGTAACTACAAGTAAGCTCATACCACCGTTAAATCATGGGACAGTCTATGCTGACCAAAATAAACCAAAAAACAAGAATTATTGAAGATGGCTGTCTGGAAACTGGCTTGGGACAGGGTGTTGGAGCAGGTCAAACCTAAAAATAATAATTACCAGAAGAAGAAAAAAATGTGAGGAGCCGCTGCTCTGTTGAAATTTTAAACTGTGAAACACGGAGCTACAAACACCCGGCGGCGTACTTCCATACTTAACCCTAACCCTTCATCAATACATACCTCAGATTATCTCTTGTTTTATCTGGCTCTAACCCTGACCTCTGACTTACAATCAGACCACACACACGGTGAAAATGGGCTGAGGTGGGAAGTTAAAAAAAATGTGCACTTTAGGACAATAATCTCATCTGAAAGCGTTCTCACCCACAGTCTTCAAATCTTGTTTTATGTTGGATCAGTTCATTCAAAAAAAATCTACAACATATGGCCACCTTTCTTGATATTTTCCTGAAAAGGTGGTTTTAACAAATAACATATATCCCAAAGGAGTTTCTTCCAAAACTCAATTCAAAAATGAAGTGGCCTTGCAAATAAAACCATCATTAACAGACTGTCCAACAAAAGCCCGTCATCATAAAAAAAACTGCACTAAGTGGAAAGAATTAAACCCCCTCTTTGAAACAGACAACTCCCCCCCCCCCCCCCCAAGATATGTCTTTCAAAGAAACAAAAATCCAGTTTTTGAAATCTTATTAAGAGATGTTTGGGATGCAGTTTTTGGTCTCTTGTTGCCTCAGTTCCATTCAGGCTTCCTCACATTTTCCAAAATACTCTGAAGTTTGCTTTTCCCCAAAAATGACCAAATTTTTCCATGTCTTGCAATAAGTTTTGAAGAGATGAAATATGCCCAGAGATCTTCATCTGAACCTAACATCAGCAGAGGATTTAGCTCAAGAGAACCTAAAAGTTATGTTCAAGTCTTCCAGGTTACTGCCCTGATAATATCTAGCTTGTTTGATCTTTTTTTTTTAGAGAATCTGGATGGTAATGTTTTTGCTCTTTGCAGATATTATGGAAACTAAAACTTCCTCAATAGCAACTCTGAAGCTTGTGTAGCCCTCAGTAGGTTTGTTGGATGATCGACTCGCTCGGCTTACATATCTTCAAATCCATATCTTATGTTTACAAACCAAGTTGAGAGAGTTTGCATGTTTTTGCGTTTGATAAAGACAGAAACAGATAAGCACGTGTGGGAAAAGGGAATGCTTTTATTGTTTTATCATATAATAGAAAGAGCCCGACCGATTATTCAGCCAGCAGATAATATCGGCCGATATTAGCATATCCAGTGACTATCAGTATCGGCTAATCTTATCTCAGATATGCGCCAATATGAGTAGATTTATTCACCAGCCAAATAGCATTTCATTTGAGTTTCACTGTATTACACCAGTGGTTATCTTTCACCAGCAGAGGGCGCTAACTGGATAATAACTAGCATCATAATTCTTCAGAGTCAGTGTCAAGCAGTGATGCACGTACGCGCATTTACTTTCCGTCATTAAATGTTTTCCAGAAGTGTTTGGTAAGTGTATTTGAGGCATCAAAATGAATGTGTTTATCTATATATATCTATCTCTAAAGATTTCATAGATCAAATTCAGATATCGACTGATATATTGGAATCTGATTTTTTTTCTCTCCCCAATATCGATATCAGTATCGGCCCAAAAAAATCCCATATGGGTCGGCCCTAATAATAGTTACACATTATGTTTTAATTTCCTAAATGTATTGTAATGTAAGTGACATTTTTCCTCATCCTGAATCATCACATTTTGAAAGAGGAATTGAAAATCTCTGCAATATGAGCTGAGAAGTCCGCAAAGACAGTTCATTAGGCATTCAAAACATCTCTTGTGAAATCTTCAGCTGACGTCACAGACACTATACCAGCATTGTTCTACAGTTTGTGGAGCTCAATAATCTCCAGAAACAGACACACATGCACATGGAATTAAACCCAGGCCTTCCCCTGGCACAGCAGCAGCACAGACACCAGAGCCAGAGTTTACATGTAGCAGCCAAAATAGCTGCCTCATCCCAAATATCTTTGCTAGTTTGTCACCTGATTTGTTTCACTCTAACCTGCTGGTTGACAATAGAACAAACAACAATGCTTAAATAGCCACAGCCAACATCTGCCTGCATCTGTCTGTTGTCCTATAGGCTTGCAGTCATCCCTGTGCTTCTTCCCTGACAGATTCCTCTGCACGGCCAGGCAGGATTAAATCCAGCTGTGCAGTCTAGATACTTGACCACACTGTTGCACGATCACTGCATGTTTACAAAAGGCCCGATTGTTTCTAAAAAATGTGACCTCTCGCCTTAGGAAACACTATCAGGAGCATGACATTTCTAAATTAATCCTTGGTTTGCATAACTCAGCATGCAGAGGACTCGACTGGAATTGGAGGCACCTTTCTTCTACTCTCAGGTGAATTGACAACAAATCAAACACCTGAATTGACAGGTAGCAAAAACAAGAGGTGATTAAAGTTTGTCAAACAGACAGGGAGAAGGTGTGTGTGTGTGTGTGAGTGCATAGTAGTAGTAGTAGTAGTAGTAGTAGTAGTAGTAGCACACCTGAATGAAACACATGGCTGCATCAGTGCCAAACTATGCAGGCCTTCAGGCTTGGGAGTGAAAATAGGAAATTCAAAACAAATTGTCAGGACTTTTTCACCCTATTACATTATCCAAATAGGTTACGGCAATTTCTCATCACTGTGTCATAACTGACAAATAAAAGAAACTCAATCTTCTTGATGTTAATTTGGACACACTTTACCTTTAAATTATTTTGCCCACATGGGAAAGCATATTACAGGAGGTTTGCATGAACTAAATCACTTACATGATGACAACAGGGTATTTAAAATAGAAAATCTACCTCAGTCACTCTTGGGCCCTTTTCATATATATATATGTACCAGGGCCCCCAATATGAAGTTCTGGGCCCTTTAGAGGTTAAACAAAACAAGATTTGCTGCAAATACTTTTGCAATATTTAAAATAGCCCGAGAGGATCCAGCACAAACCATACCCTCCTGTTTTGGGTTTCAAGCTGCATATTTGTGCCAAAGCTTTAAAACCGTTACAAAATGGTGTCTTTGAGTAGTTTACAGTCTTTGCCTGGGGCCCCTGGACATTAAACGCAACGGAAACCCCAGTTTTACCGTCCTGTGGCCTTCCCCACTGTATCCCCGGCTGGGGGGGCTGAGAGAGGCGCAACACCAGATCAGTCCTCTGCAGAAGGAACCTGGTGGAGTCCCGTTAACCCTAACTAGTCTTAAAGTTAAAGGGGACGAATACAAAAGAAAAAAAGAGCATGTACTTCTGTATCCATAACTTCAGCATACCCGTGACGGAACTTTTCCCCCTCAAGAAACAAGTCGTGGAAATAAGTTTTATACCACCACTCCCCTCCCCAAAAAAACTAACTCTCAACTTACCATGTGATAGAAGACCTAGCGAGAATAACTTCAGATTGGAGAGTAAAATCCCGTCAAATAGCAACGTTTAAAGTCCGTTCGTCGGTCGAAAGGCTCGTTGTAGACGGAGGAGCGAGGTAAATATGATGAAATGAGCCTCCATTTTCTCCCCAAACTGCAGCCTGGATCAGAAATGCAGCACAAAGTTGGACACTCGCTGCATTGTTAACATTCCACAGGTCACGTGACGGACCGACGCACGTCAGCACCGTTACAAAGATCGTCTATTGAAGGCGAGACTCGCTCAGTGGTTTTCTGTTCTGTTTCAGCTAGGAGTAGCTGTTTTTTTTTGTTGTTGCAGCGGCCAGTGGTGTAGTTGTGCTTCACGAAGATGGTGTACTGTACTGCCCTACAAAGGCAAAAGACCTTAAGTCGCCAGAGTGTAGAACTGAGAAAAATGACTTTAAAGTCTTTTTGTTGTCCAGCCAAATGAGTTGCAGGCAGAATATTGGAAATGTGGCAATTCTTTGTCTTTTTAATCAGGTTATTAATGTACATAAAAATCTTGAGCTTAAACATGACCTTTGACCCTTATTTGGAAATTAAAGTACTCTGCCGTTACATTGCCTGTACAATAATAAGGCGTCATGCCAAGGCAAAAGGCAGTAACTTCCATTTGTTAGCTCCCTTGGTTGCTGATCACTATATTAAATCAGTATATGATAATAATGATAACATATACATGAAATCTAGTGATCATGGCACAATTAAGTGCTTGATGACAGATATTAAAACAAAGGCATAACGCCTTAACTCCACTGCAGAAAAACAGTAACTTCACTTTGACCCGCAGCAAAACAAAGGCAGAAGACCTTAACTCAGTTTGAGCATTCCTGAATGCTGCAGTTCAAAGACAAAGACCCTGATGAGTGAAGTTACTGGACTCTGTCTTGGTTTCTCGAGGGCTTTTGGAAGTTAAGGCAAATACAACCTACTATTTTCTCAAAAGAACAGCACAATTGACTCAAGATATTTGTCCACATGATAAAGCATATCTGTAATGTTCCAAAAATGACAAAAGCTAATTTTAGAAAAAATTGAAGTTACTGCCTTTTGCCTTTGTAGGGCAGTGTACTATAAATGTTACCCCAAAAGTGGCCGGTCCAGCAGAGGTTAAACGGCCTCTATTAGTATTACTCTCTGATGATAGCGAATTGTATTAGAAACAGTGACATGTAAGACTACTCTTGCATATTTAGTTCACCTAAAACATTATCCTTCTATAGTTGTACATGGACACACAATTTCCGCAGCTTGTCTTAAGGTAGTAGTGATTGTTGTGAAAGATAAGCAGATTTTGTAAGTAGCCACCAGACTAAAGGCTGAGAAACAACTACATAGTTATGCTTTTTGAGTGAACCATTCCTTTTTGTGTGTTTGGGGTTACAAAGCATTGCAGTAGAGTACACGCTGGTTGATTTTTGTTGTAAAAAGTTACATAAGGCAGTGCTTTTGTGAGACAAGTAATCTGTTATTTTTTTTGGAAGTGGGTATACTCCCATATACCTGCTAATACCCTGGACTACACCACTGACAGCAACCTCTTGAACTGCAGTTAATAAGGTCTCAGTGGGCCTACTAGAGATCAGCAACAAGTGTCCCATGTAATTATATCATGTGGATAAAGAAAATAATAACATAATCCGAAGTGCAAATTGTGAAGAGAAATGTATAGTTTTTCTGTGATTGTGTAGAATTTGAAATAACTCTTATGGCATAAGTCTCTATCTGGAGAGAACATTTATATGTCGCTTCTTGCTTTGCTGTCTGCTGACCATCGGGTAAAGTCTTACTCGTAGTGACTGTAAAAAGTAACAGTGTGAGACGTCTTTCTTTTTCGCTCGTCTCTGACCGCACATATTCTAGGCGGGGCTTCCTCCAATACATTTCTCCCTTTGATACATCAAAAAAAAAAATATCAGGACATTACTCAGTCACTCCCCACTGGCCTTGGAATGAGTCTTTACCAATGAGTAAAGCTGTATGAACGCAAAAACGATCACAACCTAAAACAAACCAACGAACGAGCAGACAGCCCATTCAATATGAAACTTATTCATCATTGAGGAGGATTTTAAAAAGGAAAGAAAAACACGCAATCCCGAGTTAAGCAAGATTCAAAAGGCTGCTGCATTTCCCCAAACTTTAATTTTCTGATCACAGGAGTAGAAAATAAATATAAACTGACCGATCAATAAAAAAAACCGTGAGATTGTTAAACGTCTGGAACCCATAAAAGTAACAGCAGTAATTGTTGACATGAGAGGAAAAACAGATTTTCTTATGGCATCCATCTAAAAGCTCTGTGATTATTTTTAAAGGAGTAATCGGCAGTAGCTCTGCGACTTGGGAACCAGAGGGTTGTTGGTTCAAATCCCAGTGTGGATCAAATATAGAAGTTGGTCAGGTATATGGAGAGGTGGCAGGTCACATCCCGAGAACTGCTGAGGTGCCCTTGAGCAAGGCACTGAACCGCCAACATCTCTGGTTCGTTCCCTGCGCACAGCAGTGTGTAGCAGGCCTTATCTGACATCTCTCCTTCAATGCATGTCCACAGGTCATGTTTGTGCATGTGTATTCGGGCCTGTGTGTGAGAAGCATGTCTCTCAATAACAGAGTGTAAAATCAGAATTTCCCCTTGGAGATTAATAAAGTAGAAAGTAGAAAGTAAAAAAAAGCAGTCAATAAATAGTAAACCATCAACCTACAATCATTCCTTTCACAAGAATGTACATTTCTAAAAACGTGTATTTCCAAATTCTCAACTCATAAGACAACGCCCTGTATGCCTTCAGCGGTGTATTTTATTCTTTGAAAAGCAGGCACAGAAGTAAATAAATTAAGTAAGAATCTAGCTGCTCCAAACAACAAGCACTTCAGTTCACCAGATTACAGACAACCATGTGCTGAGTAAATTCAATATCTTTAGAAAGGAAGCATGTCTGAAGGTACAAATGTGTTAAGGATATTATATTTCTAAAGTCTCAAACATTTCACAACATTTTTACAGATGAAGTGCTCAATTATTTCTGCTTTGTTTGGAGGAAACGGGAGGATCAGCAGATGTAGGTATCTGCGAAAGTTTGATTCTGATTTATAATAAGTTCTGACGGTGAATTAAGTCAGTTGGAAGAAAATGTTTTATTACAGTTCTATAGCTACTTTGTATGGAAGCCTGGAGCGGGCAAACATCCATACACTGTAATTTATAGTTTCCCCGTGCTACAAGGTGCATTTTGGTTGTTTTCTTCAGATCTCAATTTATTTATCTCATTATCTCTGGACAACAACACTGATTTTCCCGAGATAATGAGTTAAACACAGTATATTTACTCCGCCGCTAGTGGAGTTCTCAATCAAAACAGTACAAAAGATGACATAGAGGCTGGCAAGGAATCATGCTGATTCTCTCTCCACTCCCCATCCCCAATGAAAACAAACTGAGTCGATCGTAGTCAAGAAAAACGGGCAAAACCGACCTGAGGAAGAGAATATGTTTACAGAAGAGCTAATGTATCCGAGTATAATTTACATGACGCTTTTATCACAGCAGCACACACAGCGACAGCAACAGCAGCTTTCAATAGCAGCTCACGCTTCGATCTGGGATGCAGCTTTTCCATGGCAACAATAAACATGTCATGTCTGTCATGGCGGCTCTGTCATAATAACTGTTGGAAATATTTGGAAGTATAAGGTAATGGAAGTATTAAAAAAATAATAATGTTTTAACAGGTTTAGTCCATTTTAATTAAGATATTTTACTGTGAAAATTCCACGTACTGCACCTTTAATTTCCAGAGACGTCCCTTGAACTGTGAATCTTTTTTTGCTGTGATGTGTTGTTTCACCTTTGGCATGCTGAATGTCCGGTCTGCGCAACAAATTACTTTTTTAGGACCTAATAAAGAAACCTAAATCTTAACCTAACCTAGCCATTACAGGAAGACGGAGTTGAATAAAATGTATGTATGCACGTCCGGCTTTGTACAAACTACCTACAAAACATTTTCTTCCAACTGAAAACCATCAACTCTGATTAGGGCTTCTGTAAGGTTGCAATAAAAGTAAAGGTGGAAATTAAAACGTAGGCCGAATAAACAATGGCTTTCCAGACCTCCAACTATGTCAAAGGATGAAACCAGTGTCCAGTGAACTCATTTTTCAGAAGGGCTCCAACACTGGCAACATTTAAAGGCATTTTCCAACTATAAACCTTTTTTTAGACAGACAGGTGGACGAGGTGTCACACAATCCATAACCATCATGGAGTTAAAAAAAACAACAACAGTACCAGCTAAACAACAACAAAAAGAGGACATCACAGAGGATTGGTTTGGTAAAAGGAGCCTTGAGGGTTTAAGTTATGAGCACATGAAACATATAACAGAACAGGAAAGATACACAGCCACCCATGGAAAGGAACATCGAGTGGAAAACAGAAGGCACATTCCACTTTGAGCTACCATAGCATGCTTACGCTAACCGCACACCGACTGCTGATCAAGCGACACCTTTTAAAGCCCTTAACTGCACTGAGCTACTTCAGCCTCTAGTCTAGACCCTAACCCTTCCCATCGTGTCAAAATGTTCTCCTCAGTTGACTCCCGTCCCTTAACTGAACCACTTTTGTAACACTTAAACCCCTGAAGGTTATTTTCTATAATTACTTGACATCATTTGGAGTTTATACGCATTAAATGGTAAAAGGATGGATATTAGGAAACATATAGAAGGATGGGAACTTTTCTCGCCGTACACACACGCTAAGTGAATAATCACAAGAGATGCTTTGTTAACATTTGAGCGCAGACTCTTTATGCATGTTTAGCTTAGACACCAAACCAGAAGTAGTTTAAAACACAGGCGGATTTGTAAAAGCAGAACAAGCTTTACAACCTAAGGCACCAGCCGGACAACTAAAGACTCATTTCAATGAGATGATTTCTTAAAGATGTAGCCGATTTTCCAGTTAATGTCGATAAATCCACAAACAGAATCGGAGACGAGAGGACAGCCCTGGCGGAGGCCAACACGCTCAAGGAAGCTTACTGGTTTTGTGCTGAGAATGCAGACACAACTATCACTTTGGTCATACAGGGACATGATGGCTAGAAGCCACGCCCCCAGGACCCCATACTCCTGCAGGATGCCCCACATGACCCCCCCGAGGGACACAATCATAAGCCTTCTCCAGGTCTACAAACTACAAGTAGACCGGATGAGTCTACTCCCATTGCCCCCAAGAAGCCCTGCGAGGGTAAAGAGCTGGTCCACTGTCCAACGGTCCAGGACAGAATAGCCCAGATAGTTAGAGCACACCCTCCAGTTCCCCCTTTAAAAAATGGGAACCCCAACCTCAGCCAATTCTTTAGCTTACATTTGACAAATTATCAAAAACATACAAAAATGCATTTAAAGGCCACATATTGTCTTGTTCTAAATCCACTCTGATCCTGTATTTGGTCATGTCTATAAACCCCTCTATTTCAGCCCTGCTCAGAACAGGCTGTTTCTGTGTCTGTACCTTTAAATGTAAATAAGCTGTGACTGACCACGCCCCCTCTCTGGAAGGGCTTGGGTGTACTCTGGCTTTCTCGCACCATGTTCTATTGTTTACAGTGAGAAGGCAGACTCAGAGGTCAGAACAAACACCTAGCTGTGGGAGTGTCACCCACCTGGGGGAGGGGTTACTGCCCTTTGTGATGTCATGAAGAGAAAATCTCCAAACGGCCTGTTTGACCACACATTTTCTGAAAAGTGGAGCAGGCAAAAGACGGAGATGATGGACTTTTCTCATACTTGGGGGTTTTGTAGACAGACTAGGGACACATATTAGTGGAAATAAAACATGGTAATTGTATTTTGCAATATATGTGCCCTTTAAATGGTTGCATATATTTTTTTAAAATAGCCTTAAGGTTTGTTCTTGAACCAACAGAAACGTCTCTGTGGTGCCTAATCATGCTCCAAAACAGTTACAATCAATTAGAACAGAAAACAGTGAACAAAGCCGATGAGAGTTTAAACTATGACTGATGAGATGTTCATTTTTCAAGTGCCAAAGCACACGTGCTAAACTACACAAAGCTTTAATTAAACAGTCGCCAACATGCTGGTGGCCTTTGGGGAATCGTTCCTGTTTATTAACAGCATGTCTTTCACTCATTTGTAATGACACTTTGATTTGGTGTGACTACAGAGAATCGCAGAAGCATGTTGCGGAGAAAGGCGCTTAATTAAGTACACAAACGCCTACTTATGAGGAGTTGTACTTTGGGAACTGCCAGCAGCAAAATGTTATGAGTTTGTCCTCTTCCCTGCAGTGGGATTTCAAGCTACGCTATGGAAAGCGAACACGTAAACATGGGAATTAACCCAAATATTTCCTTCCCAACATGCTTTATATACATTTCAATTTAAATGGGAAACACTGAGCAGGAATACTTAAAAAATCCAACCAACACATGTGATTATTAACACTTGTTGTGTTGTAAATATTGACATCCTTTAAACCTCTGAGTGGACCCCAGTTCTGACTCTCCATCAGTGCTGTATTGTAGTTAATCCTGACAGCTGTCACCTGGGAGTTTAAGAATTATACAAATTCATCAATACCAGGAAAGACGTGATAAAGAAAAATATCGGCCATTCCAAGATTTTTGTTCTTCAGGAAGCTATGACTAAAAATTCCTGGAAATGAGCTGCGTTTCTACTAAGCCAGGAAGTACAGAAGTTAAGTCACACAAGCCTCTGACAATTGAGTAGTAAAAGTGGTACATTTGTTTGTGCTATCAGGTAGCCAGTCTTCCTGCAGTGTTAGTATTCTGTTCTTCTGAAGTCTGTATGACGGGTATAAATGTGAGAAAATGTCAGAAGAGGTTAGTGTACGCTTTTCGAACCTTTGAAGTTAAAGAAGCCGCTTTGTTTTAAACATGAGGCCAGTAAGAAAACACCTTAACTAACAGTACATTATTCCTTTTGGCCACCAGGGGGCGACTCTGCTGGATGCAAAAAGAAGTGTGAAGGAAGTTATTCTACAAAACAGTCTGAATGAAGAACAACAGAACCCAATCCAATCTGCTGTAATGCAATCCTAAAACCCATCTGCTGTCATCTGAAGACAATTTAGCTTTCAATAAGATTTTTTTTTTTAGATATCTTCATGCAAGTGTAGCTAACAATTCTCTCTTAAATGCTGTTTCCTAAATCCTCAAGTGGCTGCTTTGACACTAAAAAATCCCAATGCTTGCAAAAGGTTTTGACGGAAATCCTTTATAGCTAACTGAAAACCCCATTAAGTTGGTCGTGGCTATATTATCTTCAGACGACAGCTGATTGTAGTGTTGTAGTCAAGGCCACACTAACCGAGACGAAGACATACCAGAGACCAGAGTGCTCCGAGACCGAGACATTTAGGGACTCAGACCAAGTCAAGACCGAGACCAAGGCAGGGCTAGACCGAGGCAAGACCAAGACAATAAATATCAATCAAAAATCATCCACTTAGTTTAGGGTGTTTTCCTTCTAATCACAGTAATGGCGTTGAAGAATAGCCAATCAGTGGTGGTCTTGACTGGTCTTGATTTAAAATCTGGAGTCCACCCAGTCTGAGACCGAGACAAGAAAATGTAAAAATGCTTTTGATTCCGAAACGAGACCTTCAAAAAGTGGCCTCAAGATACTACCACACTAGCTGATGGGTTCTGAGATTGGAGATATGGCAACGTGTATCCCACTCTTATTAAAAGTGTTGTCACTTCTGACCTTCATGATACAAACGGCACTTCATATACCTCTGTAAAGGGGAATCAAAAATGCATTTAAAGGGCACATTTTCCACACTGTTGTTGTTCCACACTTCAATAAAAATAACACCTTCTGCAAGCCTGTCATTCTCTCTCAGTTGAGTTGCATAATGTAAGGACATCATAGCTCATATCAGACCAGCCAACATAACAGGAAGTCACATACACTGAGAGTGAAAATAAGAGCAGATGAGTATGTCGTTCATTTCTGTAGTAAGGAAGATGAAGTGTGAGAACATGGGTTAAGGTCCAAAGCAGTATAGGGAACTAAGGTGCCCGGACAGCACTAAGGATTTTTTTTTTAAATAAGTCACTCTAGAGGAGCAGCAGAGATGCACAGGTTGTTTAAGGCACAGGCGACTTGCACAATCTTATCAAAGGTTGAGAGGTTTGACGTGCGCTCAGAGGTCGTGGTGAAGGGGCTCTCGACGGGGCCTGTGAGCATGGCGTACCTCTGCTTCACAATGGAGATCACCCTCTCCACATGCCTCTGCACACTCAGCGTCCCAGAGGAAGAATCAGTGAGGGTTGAGCCCTCTGAGCTCCCGTAGCTCCTGGCAATTTTAAATATTGCTCCCCTGGCGGCAACAGAATCTGCAATGTCAAGATCACGGTTTGCCAGCACAACGTCTCCTGGAAGAAGCTTGCACAAGAAGCCACAGCCTTCAGCCAGGCCTTTATCACTGACGTTTCCCAGAACGCCCCTGGAGACGAAGGTGACAACGCCTTGAGGAGCCACACCAATTAGATACTTTAACACATTATAGCTCATCCCCATCCCGTGCTGTAGTTGCTGCTGGTTTCCCCGGGAAACCGGCTCCTCAAAGGGCACCGTGAAACAGTCTATGATGACAGCACAGTCGGGGTGGGAGGCACAGAGAGCCGCAGGGAGGTTCTTCCGGAGCTCAGCTCTGGAGGGCCAAAAGACGGCCGTCGGCACCAAAGTGGAGGACATGATGTTAACCATCTGGTGAACAGTTCTGGTTACCATGCTGACTTTAATACCGAAGCGATAGGCCAGGTCTTGGTTGCGAAGGTCCAGGCGGAGTCGCATCAGGGTAAGCAGCAGCTGCTGGAACTTGGAGAGCTTCATGTTCTTCATCCCATCCATGTGAGGTGCCAGCAGCCACATGACTGTCTCTAGGACAAAGAAGTTTGGTAGACCGGTGTAAAACTTTACTTTCTCGGCATCGTTCCTTAAAGAGCTCTCAGAGAGCGACATTCTCTCCACAGACTCCCTGAGGGCCTGGTTCTCCTTCTTCAGGGCTTTCAGGAGGTCGTCAAAGTTCCCTTGTGCATCAGACGTCTGAGCAAACTTTCCTTTCTTGCTGTCACTCATAGACTCATCATAATCCTCATCGTCTTCATCTGTGCTGATAGAAGAGGAAGCACTCTCCTCCACATGGCTCTGTTGCTCCCTCTCCTCAGGATGCTTGTCCTGGCCCTGCTCCCCTGACACAGAGCTGCCCTGACCCTGCAGGAACAACAAAGCGTTTGCCGCCTCTACACGAGCCTCCTGCTTGTCCAGCACCTCCAAGGCACCCGGCTCCTTCATCTCCGGGGATAAGGGAACTGATGTGAACACAGAAGGAACATAATCTGGTGAACGGGGATTCTTCACCTGTTTACCTGCATGTGGGGAAAGAAGATGTGGTTGGCGGGGAGGTGGTGAACATTTTAAGAATTTGAATTGCTTATTACTGTATATCCCCAGATAACTGAGGGAAGTGATTAATAAAGGTTCTATCTATCTCTTCTTGTGTCAGTGAAGGCTGCCTTGTTCTTCTCTGTAGGCTACGTCTCATTTTTTCATTGTTTCATGGTTCTACCATTATGATTGCAGCTTTGTGTGGCACTTGTGTTTGAGACAAAATTCCCTCAGGGGACAAAAAGGTTTATCCTTCTCCTCAACTGAGTTAATGCATCCATTAAAAACCACCATGGAAAATTACGACATGAAAAACACAAGAGCCAGTAAGCTAAACAATAAAACGAAGACATGAACTGTTGTCCAACAATGTTTACATTAAAATGTGTATCTATTTTCAAAATGTATTAAAAACAAAACTGTCACTGGGATGCAAGTTTGCGCATCTTAATGAATAGCAGGCTTCAGTGCTGCACAATTAATCTCCAAATTCATCATTATCGCAGTATGAGAATTTGCAAAAAACACATCGCAAAAATCTGAATTTAGTGTGATAATTAAAACAATTTATTTTACAGAAACAAGTGAAACGTTCTACCACAGTTTGGTTCTACCCACCAGGTGGGAGCCAGGGTTTACTGACCATTCTTTAACGCTATTTTTATAGTCAGCTAGCAGCTACACGCAGATTTATTGGTACCGGGTTTCAATGTGCTGTTTTTAATATGATGAATAATGGATAAAGTAAAATAAAAATAAAAGTTTTATACAGGGGCTCTTCATTTGTTTTTGTTTTGCCTATCATTATTGCAATTTTGAAAAATGTTAACCAATATCATGCAGGCAAATTAGGCCAATTTAATTCTTATAAGCCTATCCTACTGTTACAAAAATATTGAAAATATATTCTTGATTTGAATCAATCTGCTGTAATTTCAGGTTTTTATCTTTTGGCATATGACTTCTAATAACTTCACGTAGCCTACTTTGATAACTTACAAGTTAACTATTGCGTAATCAAATATATTGAATTAATGTCGATTATGACCATAACTTGATGATTTAGATTATCATTGTGTGCAGGCAATTGTATTAAAGTGTTGTAACATTACATACGTTACCCTGATTAATTACGACACTTGCACATACATTTAATCAAACCGTATTTAGAGAGAGCAATAATCCAAAATCAAAGAAAAATAATTTTAGATACCTACTCTTAGAATATCCGCCTGTCTGTAAATCAAACAAAACAATACGATATAAAACAGAAAGTACAATTCGTTTCCTGCAGTCATACCTGAGATGAAGTGAGTACAGTCATACCTGAGATGAAGTGAGAACAGTCATACCTGAGATGAAGTGAGTACAGTCGTACCTGAGATGAAGTGAGTACAGTCGTACCTGAGATGAAGTGAGAACAGTCATACCTGAGATGAAGTGAGTACAGTCGTACCTGAGATGAAGTGAGAACAGTCGTACCTGAGATGAAGTGAGTACAGTCGTACCTGAGATGAAGTGAGTGAGATGAAGTGAGTACAGTCGTACCTGAGATGAAGTGAGAACAGTCGTACCTGAGATGAAGTGAGAACAGTCGTACCTGAGATGAAGTGAGTGAGATGAAGTGAGTACAGTCGTACCTGAGATGAAGTGAGAACAGTCATACCTGAGATGAAGTGAGTACAGTCGTACCTGAGATGAAGTGAGAACAGTCGTACCTGAGATGAAGTGAGTACAGTCGTACCTGAGATGAAGTGAGTGAGATGAAGTGAGTACAGTCGTACCTGAGATGAAGTGAGAACAGTCGTACCTGAGATGAAGTGAGAACAGTCGTACCTGAGATGAAGTGAGTGAGATGAAGTGAGTACAGTCGTACCTGAGATGAAGTGAGAACAGTCATACCTGAGATGAAGTGAGAACAGTCATACCTGAGATGAAGTGAGTGAGATGAAGTGAGTACAGTCATGAAGTGAGAACAGTCATACCTGAGATGAAGTGAGTGAGATGAAGTGAGTACAGTCATGAAGTGAGAACAGTCGTACCTGAGATGAAGTGAGTGAGATGAAGTGAGTACAGTCATGAAGTGAGAACAGTCATACCTGAGATGAAGTGAGTACAGTCATACCTGAGATGAAGTGAGTACAGTCATGAAGTGAGAACAGTCGTACCTGAGATGAAGTGAGTACAGTCGTACCTGAGATGAAGTGAGTACAGTCATGAAGTGAGTACAGTCGTACCTGAGATGAAGTGAGTACAGTCGTACCTGAGATGAAGTGAGTACAGTCGTACCTGAGATGAAGTGAGTGAGATGAAGTGAGTACAGTCGTACCTGAGATGAAGTGAGAACAGTCGTACCTGAGATGAAGTGAGTGAGATAAAGTGAGTACAGTCGTACCTGAGATGAAGTGAGAACAGTCGTACCTGAGATGAAGTGAGTGAGATGAAGTGAGTACAGTCGTACCTGAGATGAAGTGAGTACAGTCCTACCTGAGATGAAGTGAGAACAGTCGTACCTGAGATGAAGTGAGTGAGATGAAGTGAGAACAGTCGTACCTGAGAGGAAGTGAGTACAGTCGTACCTGAGATGAAGTGAGTACAGTCGTACCTGAGATGAAGTGAGTACAGTCTGAGATGAAGTGAGAACAGTCGTACCTGAGAGGAAGTGAGTACAGTCTGAGATGAAGTGAGAACAGTCGTACCTGAGATGAAGTGAGTACAGTCGTACCTGAGATGAAGTGAGTACAGTCGTACCTGAGATGGAGTGAGATGAAGTGAGTGAGATGAAGTGAGTACAGTCTGAGATGAAGCGAGTACAGTCATACCTGAGATGAAGTGAGTACAGTCTGAGATGAAGTGAGTACAGTCATACCTGAGATGAAGTGAGTACAGTCGTACCTGAGATGAAGTGAGAACAGTCGTACCTGAGATGAAGTGAGTGAGATGAAGTGAGTACAGTCTGAGATGAAGCGAGTACAGTCGTACCTGAGATGAAGTGAGTACAGTCGTACCTGAGATGAAGTGAGTACTACACAGCCGACTGCCGTCGTTAGGCACCCAGCCCTCTCGGTTCACAGCAGCTATCCAGCGCTGCTTCCTCTCGGGGTCCCGGGGAAACCGGTAGAAAGATAACGTGGTGCCCGGTGTCCTTCTGTTCCTACAGCCTGCCACCACACATGTGTGAACCATAGTAAGGCCACGGAGGAGCGTGGAGGTGTGCGCTACTATTTGCTGGGTGTTTTGACTCCCAAAATGGTGGCCGACCAGAGGATGAAAAAAAAAAAATGTTTGCGATGTCATCAACTGTCGTTTGCATGCGCTGATCTGATTGGACAATGTGTGATCTACGTCACTGAAATGTGATCCTTACTCGCGCGATGATGCTGCAGAGCAAGTGGGTCCTCGACCGAACTAATGGTCTCAAATGAAAACAAATCAAGCCAAATATTCTCAGTTAAACATTAAAAAAACACAACTTACCGTAAAACTTCAAACAAACGCTCATCACAATTTAAGGTCCAGTCTCTTTTACTTACCCGACGTTACGTTTTGACAAATAAAGGCAGGTCTTAATGAGAGGCCCCTCTGTATTAAGTGTTTATTAGTTTGCAGATCAATAATATAATAACAAAAATGTCTGCCTCTCTCCCACACAGTGCAGCAGATTGGTATCTTACAAAGTCAGTGATTTATAATTGAATTTGTTTATTGTTTATCTTGATTTTGTGCAAATTTAAATATTCTTTGTTGCAAATATAATATTTCATAGTCTTTTCCATCTTTGATGTGCATGCGTTTTGTTTAAAAATCTCATATCGACGCCTGTCCCAAAATAAGGCAGGGTCATTTCATAGACTGAAGTAAATAAAGGCCAGGATTATTAATTAAAGTTTTACGGTAGCTGGTTTTAGTGCTATGCCAGTGTTGAATTGTTAACTGTATCCATGTTTAATTTTTGAACTTGTTTAGTTTTGTGTGAGTGTGATGGCATTAAGAAATGTTGTCTTTAAATGTGTCTGAATAATCATTATAATGATTATTTATTATAATAATAATAAAAGTGTTGAGCGGGCCAGACATGAAAATGAAGATTCATTCATTCATCTTCCTTTCACTTTGGCATTTCCACCTTTTGTCATGAACTACACATTTCCATTTTGTAAACACACTACATTATACTTGGAGTGAACGCGATGTGTGTCGACTGTGATTTGGAAGCCTGGAATCACCCTTAATCGAGCGTGAGTTAAGAGGTAAAGATGTCTGAGCATTCAAATCTTGTGTGCATATTTGAGACAAAATTTGGGACGGTTTCAGGGATTTTATTCTGTGTATTAAAAAAACAGTCTTTCCTTATTCATGATGTCGACTGGATTTCAGCTTGAAAGCTAACACACAGCACTTCATCCTTTATCATTCATTAGTGTCACTTTATTTTAGAAGGTAAAACATCTAAAGTTTCAATATGCTACACATTAGAAGTCTTTAAAGAGATTTTTTCCCAATACTTTGAAGAGTAATGTTTTATTATATACAGGTCAGTTAAAGAAGAAATCCACAGAGGTACTAATAATGGACAAGGCATTCTCAGAAATATTTACAAACATAGATATAAAAGACAACAAACTGACCACGCTGCTCTCTCCGGGTAAGTCACTACGTCAGGATTCCCCTTCTGAAGTGTCGCCTCTTTTTGTGATGAACATGGATGAAAGCACCGGACCAGAGACCATCATCTCTGTTACAGGTTTTTTGAGTCAGGAAGAGAGCATCAAACCTTTAGTTGTGCGTGCACAGTTTGTACACAGATGTGTTCCTGGCACCTCCGACATGCGACAGCCTCTTGAGCTCAGTGAGACAGAGGATGTACACAGGGGTCCTGGTTCCAACGTTGGTAATCCTCCTCAGCTCCTCCATCTGAAACTCGGTGTTTTCACCTGCAGAGGGCGCCACACCACAGTGAATGTTTAATATGGATCAGACAGCGGCTTAGTCAAATGTTTTAACTTTGATTAAAGGGGCGTAGCACATCACAGACCTTGATACTCCTCCGAGTATTTGTTGATGTTGTGAACGGCCTGGTTGAGGTTGTTCAGAGTCATCTGCCTCAGGTAGCTGGGTAAACTCTGGAACTCGCTCTCTGACACCGCAGATATCTTAGCAGCTCTGCGCAGAGGACTGGATACAGAAAACAAAATGTTAGGGTTAAAATCCTAATTGAACTGCCTCACCCCACAACCTAAGCACTACTCAAACCCTCACCTTTCACACAACATGAATACACACATCAGAACATTCATGGAAGAAGATGCACACACACAAACACCATTCTCAATCCTCTCTCCTCCCTCTCAGACCGCCGAACAATGCTTACCTTTACTCCTTCTCTTTCCTTTCTCGCTATCGCTTTTCCTTGTTATCCTTAGTCTTTAAATCATATTATAAAAAATCCTGAAAACTACTCCGGACAGAACAGTTGTGATTTTTTCTAATAAATTGGTGGTACTTAGCAAGATTAGTGTGCAGAATTTTTTTCATTTCAAGTGATGATTTGTCATCCTACGCACCTACAACACTTGAAAAACTTGAAATCTTATTATACAAAACTGTTTTGTTTCACCGTTGTTCATCATCTATATAAGTCTAGTATTAAGTACACACTTTAAACAATACAAATTAAAAAATCCTTTAAAAAAAAAACCTCTAATTGCGGTAATTATTTATTCATGTCTATTTGTAACCACTCAGGTGCCACTCACTACAGCATTTGTAGCCTAAGCTGATTTGTAATACCGTCTATAGATGGGCAACAACAAATACAACTAAAACAGGTAAATGGAAATGTAATCAAATGTACCACAGGAAACTTCATAATCTATAGAAACATTTATACAAAAAGACACTTATATAGATACTCTTACCTCGTCTTGAGGTTTAAAAAAAAAAAACTATTTTCACCCTGTAAACAAAAGTATGTCTCCACCGTGCATCAGTGCCACATCTGGTTTTGTGAGTTACCTGTTTTTATCTGGCCTGACATTTGGGTTCACAATCGCCATGACAGTCTTCTTCTTCTTCTGAGCCTCTGACAAAAGCTACAAAATTCAAAAAGAAATCATCAGTGGAAGAGCTCCGTCCAATGTTTCTAATTTGGACTGCAGTACTTATTTTAAACACTAGGTGTCAGAGTAAAAAATAAACTTAATTTATTTACAACGTCTCTAAATAATGAGCTAAACAGAGCAAGAGGTTTAGCAAACAGATGTTCCCTATTTTGGAATTAACTCACCTTACAGATGTCCTGTGTCACAGAGCTCAGGTCCGGCATCTCCGGGGTGCAGGGCTCTTGGTAGTCCATCCTGATGCGGGGTGTCCCCAGGTTGAACTCCTGGGTGGGTCCGTCCAGCTCCAGACTCTTGACAGTTGGCTCCTTGGTCACCTCATTACGCTCACTGGTCTTCTTTAGCATTTTTGCACTTCTCTGGATGTAATGATGAGACATGTGAAATAAGAAGGCCATTCATATGTAACCAAAGAGACTCGTTTTAATGCAGAGAAGTCAGAGAAATACAACAGGTTCAAATTGATTCATGAACCCATGACGAACCAGGTTTGTGAAAACATGTTAGTAAAATAAAGTTTGATGTGTGGCTAAAATGAAACATCTCAATTGGTCTTACACTTTGCAAAGTATTTCCCAGAAGAGACTCCAGATCTGGCATCTCCATGATGGACATCTCTGGCACATTGTACTCCCAGGTACGTTTTGAGCCGGTTGTTCCGTTCTGAGGAGATGTTAGGAGTTCAAAGCTGGGGTTGTCGTCATCAGTTTGCATTCTGATGGGCTCCGTCTGCCGTGCACTCTGAGAGGACGAAGAAAGACGTAAAGAGGACATGCGTAACAAGCTTGAGCCTCCACAGATTACGGGCCAAAAACAAAGAATCATTTTTTAAATCATGGTTTTATACCTTTTTGGTGCTGACAATGTGGTTCATGTATGGGGTTTGAAATGCAGGAACCTCCGGGGTTGTAGGCAGAATATTAGGATGAACGGGGGATTCTTGGTCTCTATTGCCTTGTGCAGGTGTGGCACAGGTACCGTTTGCCTTTTTTATCTTCAGCCCCGGAGTGCAAAACACAGGCGGCTCTGGAGACTCAAACTTATTGACTGTAAGTATAAGAACAGTGTCATACAAAGGTAAGTTCTCAGTCATCCAGGTCACGGTAATTTTGAATCTAAAGGCAACTGGACCTTTTCAATATCTCTTTGTAAGTTTGGCAACAGGGCCAAACTTACAAAGGGATATTAGAAGGCAAACCGGGCGATCTGTGGACATTGGATGGACACCATTGCCTCTGTTGTAAGTTGTTGTACTCGTGGATCGACTATTTTGAGGTGGGAAAGTTACAAATCTGTCCATTGAAGCAAACTGCAATAATCTTGAAAGTGTGTTTATATATTCCATATTGTCCTCACTCTCTGCACTTTTGTACAGCACAAACTGATATTATTAAGATGATATTTATTGTACTTATTGCTTGATATCCAACCTACATTCCTGCTTTATTAATATTTGATTGTATATAACTATATTGCTACTGCTTTATTGTGTTTCAGAGAAACTGTAACGACTAAATTTCCCTCTGGGGTTACTAAAGTTTCTGATATTGTTGCTTTAACCTAAATACAATTAATTAATACAAAAAAAAAGTGCTATTTGCTGAAAGCTGGTGTCAAATGTCTGATAATAAAATGCCCACTGAACTTATTTTCCATGAATTAAAGTTCCAAATTTCAATATCATTTTGTAATTTCAACTATTCTACACATGAAAAGTACCTGCTTGTGTCTTCAACGTTAAGAACTTTAAAGAAATATGTACGGTATGCATTTTTGGTACAGAAACCGAAGTTAATTTGTTGGCACTAGTTAATAAATGTATAGATCAAATCAGAAGTGTGAGAGAAACCAAAGTTAATTTGTTGGCACTAGTTAATAAATGTATAGATCAAATCAGAAGTGTGAGAGAAACCAAAGTAAAGGACAATGTGAAACTGAAGAATCACTTCATCAGAAATCAAGATACTTCTTTTATAACAATGAGAATATATTTCAGCGTATCATATTACCCTGACACCCCCAACAGGGAAATACAGAGAGGTAAATGAAATTCAATTTTTAAAAAAACTTTATTTGTCCTGGAGGAGCAATTCAAAAGGCAAAGCTTAAAGTTTAAGATGTAGGTCTGGTAAGGTGGTTCATAAGAAGCAAGATGTAAAAGTTGAATACCTTGTGTCTGCAAACTCTTCATAAAAGAGTCCCCTGGGTGAGCAGGCATGTCTGCTGATGGTCTATTAGAGAGAAGGATATTCACAAAGCAGTTAGAAGCAGAGATTACAGTGCAGTGGCGCTGCAAATCCCACACTTTGCCAGTAGAGGTTAATAAAGGTCAACACTGTTTCATTTTATGAGGCTCATTAGCTCTCTCTACCTTTGGGGCTTTGTAACATTCTTCTTGAACAGATCCATGGTGAAGTCATTGTTCAGACACATGGTGTGCTCTGAGATCCCAAAGTCATGCATCTGTGGCGTCTGAAGCTCATCATCATCCATCCGCAGGGCACATTTGGGAGTCAAGGGCATGGGTGGGGGTGCGGGAGTGCTGAGCGCAGGGTGAGGGAGGCTCATCTCAGGCATAGGGGGCACCTCAGAGCACCACGCCGCCCCAGCCATAGCTCTCTTCAGCTGCATCTCGGACAGGCCGAAGTCAGAGAGCTGAGGGGTTCGCAACGCATCAGTGAACGGAGGAGGTCCTGGGTTTGGAGGCGATGTGGAGGGATAACCTTCAGCCTCGCCCTGGCTGTCCTCGTCTCCTCCTTCTGGGGTAGCTTCGTCCTCATTTGCTTCTTCATCTTCAGCCTCTGATTCCTGACTTTTAGCCTCTGTGGAGGAGATATTTTAGTGCATCTTGTTACCTATTTATGAATTATTTAAGAACACTACACTTAATAACTTTTCTACAGACACAGACATTATTACTTCCACAAACCGTTTCACTTTGTTTGACCCACACAGTTACAGCTGCAGTCATTGCTGTACTTACTGGTTAGTTTCTGGGTGTCTTGTGGAGCTTGGTAACCGTATTTTTCCCAGTGTCCCCTCAGTGTCTGCATGTCCTGAGTGACTCTCTGCTCCATCACTCTGCAGGCCTTAATGAAGCTGCTCACCTCGTTCCCCCGAGCTTTCTGCTGAGCCAACTGTCCCTGGATCTGCCCCTGTATGCAGGACAGAGTGGATCAAATCAGCACACCGTCCTCTCAGGTTTTCATATCTGAAGACATCATCTACTTTAAGTGATGCATTATACGCGTAGTGCAGTGTGTTGTGAGCAGAGAGAGAAACTTTTCAACATTTCTTGTAAATCTTTAATAGAGCCCGACTGATTATACCAGCCGATAATGTCGGCCTATATAAGCTCATCAAGTGACTATCGGTATCGGCTAATTTTATCACAGATATTACTGGATTTATTCACCAGTCAAATAGCATTTAATTAGACTGTTATCGTATCACACTGGCAGTTCTCGATCTGGTTGTCACCACCGTTGTACTGTAAATGTTTATCCAAGTGTTTGATAACTACATTTGAGGGATCGATGCGATACACATTTGTATATCTATCTTTACAGATTGAAGATACACCTAAGAAAGATATTGGCCAATATATCAGTATCAGATTTTTGTCTCTTCCCAATATTGATATCGGCATCGGCCACAAAAATCGCATACCCGTCAGACCCTCATTTTTTTTATGAGAAAATAATTTTGTTATTTAGTATTTAACACTGTTAGGAACTTCCAGATTGTGTCAATAAAATAAAAATCTTCTCAATGATGATCTGGTTTTCTTATAAGGTCACATCATACAGAGACAAGAGTAAACGTTTCAGTCGGTTTCAGTGTCAGCTGAAGCTCCTGAAAGAAGCTCTAACATGTCGCATTTCTGGACACTTTGATAATCACAGATGTGTGAAGTAAATGATACTGGTTCTTTCTTGTACCAAACCCCATTTAAGAAACATTTTTCTGTTGATATTTTTCTACTGTGAGGTGACAGTAAAGAAAGTATCCTGCTGGAGACCTTGGGGTCGGGGGTGCGTTCAATTAAAGTCTGGTTATCCAGATTATTGTAATAAAAGATGTCGGCTTTAGCGTCAAGTGTGTTTGAATCCACCAACTGTCGCCCATTTTAACGTACAGTAACTAAAATAACAAAACAATTTAGCTAACTTAAACATTATGAACGCAACAGTGTTGAGTGAGTTCACACCAAGTTACAATGTTACAATTCACTTAGCAGACGCTTTTATCCAAAGCGACGTACAACACTAATCCAGTCATACACCGCCACCGAAGCAGCAGGAGCAATGCGGGGTTACGTGTCTTGCCCAAGTACACATCGGACATGTTGCCCAGCTGGGGGTTGAAAGGCGATGACTCTACCAACTGAGCCACAGCCGCCACGACCAAGTGTATGTTAGGACTGCAAAAAAGTAAAATGTGACCCGTTTTCTTTGTTAAGAGACGTTACCTTAAAGCAGGGTCACATTCATTTAACTCTCACTGCCAGAGGGCCAAATTGTAGAATACAAAAAACGATTACAGTCAATTATGTCTCAAATTTAACTCAACATATACCAGTGGTCAAATATTATTATGGACGTATTTCATGATTTCATGGCAGATTTTGTCATGTTTCCAATTAACTGATATGTAGAAATTGACCTGAGGGCCACGTTGGGGGTTGATGGGGGCCGCATGTGGCCCCCGGGCCGCCAGTTGCCCACCCCTGTCTTAAAGCGACAGAAACATGACCGGGGTTTGGTTTACAGTTTTCATCTCGTACCTTCAGGTTTCCGACGTCACAGTTCAGATCGTGATAAGCTCTCATCGCTCTGGCTGAGCTTTCTGAAATCAAACACAAAGTTTAAACACTTTAATGTTTAACACAAGATGTAAAGTTAAAACACTTTAATGTTTAACACAAGATGTAAAGTTAAACACTTAATGTTTAACACAAGATGTAAAGTTAGCTGAACAGAAGTATTTATTCTCTCACCTCTGTCGTCATCATCGTCGTTGTTTCGGTTTTCAAAGTCCTCTTGGAGCTTCGTAGTTTCTGTTTCCAGAGTCACCGTCAGCTTCCTCAGCTTTGTAAAGAACCGAGCCGTCGGGTCCATTCTCAGGTACGAGTCTACGTTGTGACACTGTACAATGAGTAAACCTTGAATCACCACACAGGCGGTTTGTTTACCTTCGATCCGCTGTAGGCTAAAAAAAACTTTTCAATTTTGGCGCCTCTTCCGGCTTTAACCGGAAGTGTCTTCTTCTTCTTCTACATCTTCGGCATAAAAAAAATATTGTTTTGCGCCCCCTCTCTTTTTAAGTTTTCTTTTTTCTTTTCTAGAGTAATAATTTTATATAATTAATAATAATAATAATAATAATAATAATAATAATATAATTTTTTTGGGGGGGCTTTTCATGCCTTTAAAGGAGAGATAGGACAGTTGATAGAGTCAGAAATCAGGGGAAGAGTGGGGAATGACATGTGGGAAAGGAGCCACAGCTTGGATTTGAGCCTGGGCCGCCCGCTTGAGACTACAGCCTCCATACATGGGGCGCGCGCACTAACCACTGCGCCACCAGCGCCCCATAATATACATTTTAATATAATTTTCCCTACAGATACATGTGATTATGTCTTAATACATTCTGTTGTAATTACCAATAGAGGAGAAAGAAAACAATTGTATAAAAATAGAAAAGAAAAGGGAGGATGTTTCTGTTGTTATCCATGTTATTGTGCTTAAATTGTCTATTAAAGGTTGCCATATTAATTGAAAAACATTAACTGTCCCTCTCTGTAGGTACCCTGTTACATCTCTGAATAAAGTTAAGTGAGCAGGCAGGTTTTTCTGTTTTATTTCAGCTATGTGAACCTGTGTCATAAAGCATACCATATTATTTTAAATGATGGAGAGAGCCACAACAACTGGCCTCACCCACAATACAGCTAGAACTGGGTCTGCTTTATACATTTTTCTGTAAAATAAAGTGTGCATCTTAGTCCAGTAAGTAACAATGCAGGCAATCCTAAAACATGTGCTACCAAGGAACACACCTATCACAGGAGAGATAGCAGCAGGAAACATCTGCGCACACTATCTTAACACTTTGGAGTTTTCCCCCACAAAACATGTAAAATGTTAATTAAAAGTTTTTTTTCCAACATTTAACCTCATGACCATTATGTGATTATTCATTTTAATAATACTTTGTGGGCAACAGCCACGTTGTCTGCTCTAGATTTCAAACTCTGGATGGTTTTTTTAAATTATTTATCTATTAAAACTTCAAAGTGGATTATAATTACTGTGTTTGTGAAGTCTGATGGGGCCTGAGATTTAATGGACTGCATTACTGGGAAATATTGCTCTACAGATATAAATAGAAAAAGTACTTTGTCTCCACTTACGTATCTGGATTAATTCTGCTCAAAATTATGTTTACTAAAAATGTTATTCAACTGACTCAAGATGCTCCAAGTCAAGGTTGAATTTCTTCTCTTCTCCAGAGAGTGACAAGGAAACTGTAGGATGTTGAATAATGAGACTTTGCCAGAAGATGGAGCTGTTGTCAATTCTGCAGAGGTCAGGTATATTGACCTCAGCTTAAATTTTACCCTGTAGCAAACAAAACTGTCTGTGGTCGATTTGCATTTCTTGTGGTTGACAGGTTTTAGAAAGGAAGGAGAATGTTTGGATGAAGCAAAATAACATCCTGGTTTCTGCTGAATCACGTTTGATGCCTTTTGTTTTAAACTATCATGTCTTATAATGTTCAGGAAGTCCAATGCTTAAACAGATAAAATTAATTGACACTTGTTTGGAAACTTATCCATAAAGAGAAAAGAGTACAGGTAAAAGTGATGACAAGCAGGGATTGTTTTTATATCTTACCACCTATACCATCTTGTCTGGTATATTCAATTATAAAACATATCTAACATTTTGCTTTTGGACATTATTTTTTGGACTTGCATTTGTTCATTGAAATGTTTTATTTTAAAAAATCATGCTCAGATACAGACATATCAGTGATAATATTGTTACTCTTATTCTAACTACATTTGCCTCAAAGATTACAAACAGTCGAATCTTTTATTCATTCTCCTGATGCAGGAATTCTGTTTGGATTAAAAATTAATGCCAGGCTAGTTTGTTTGGAGCATCAAGTGTGAGTGGAAAACTCTACATTTAACACATTTTCGTCACAGGAAATGCATCACATTTAACCACAGAACTACATTTGGTACTTTTATAAGCCCAGTCTGGGGCTCTTGAGGCAGAGCCGACCTTGATAACAGGCGCTCTGCACAGGTTTCATAAACGGATGCGTGACTGTGGCTGAACTCACGATGCTAAGCATGTTATGTAAATTTAGATATGAACAAATGTGTGACTGGAGCAGCTGTGTTTTTCTACCAGACTTAGCATGATGAACTTTTATTTGCTGTTTTATAATTTGCTAAAGTAGCAACTGATATCCTGAATGAACGTCTGTACCGTTTTCAGGCATTTTCATTAAACAAAAAACCTTACTGGAGCAGATAAGCTGATTCAAGTGTTAAATGTGATTTTTTTTTTCTATCTGCATAAAAATGGCTTCATTCAAGCACAAAAACTCCGGAGGAGAAGTGGAACAGCAGGATCGGGTGTTGGCTTTGGTTCAGGACATTTAGGCAGTTAAGGGTAATTTGTAAGTTTTCTCTTTTTTTCAAAACTGATGTAACACATTAGTTCCACATCTCAGGTCCTTTTATAAGAACCAGATACACAAAATTGAAAAAAAAAAAACACCAAGAGAAGACACAGAGACAGAAAATATGAGCAGAAAGTGAGGCATTACAAACAACAAAGAGCCCTAATGACTCCAAAGAGTTACACAATGTCTAGAGAGAGATACAAAATGCTAACTCAAAAAACAAAACAACAACTGAGTGGCAGTAAATAACCAGAAAGAGGCAAAAATACAGAGACAAAAAACTGTCAGAAAGAGACAAAAACAGCAACAAAAAAATACAAAAAATGAGTGAAGAAGGAGTCAAATATGAATTATTGTTGGTGCCTCTTTTTGTTTTGATGTCCTT
Source organism: Labrus mixtus (assembly GCF_963584025.1). NCBI lineage: Eukaryota > Metazoa > Chordata > Actinopteri > Labriformes > Labridae > Labrus > Labrus mixtus. Next base: position 8,496,949 of record NC_083624.1, read on the forward strand.
CTTCTTTGTATAATGGATGGAGGGGCCCTGTTTTATTAAATTATTATATTTACAGCTGCAGGCAATTTACAAAAATGAGCTTTTAATCGATATTATTGCATTGAAGACTTTTCTCACTGAATGAGTAATGTCACCATTTAAAAGTTCAGTTGCCGACACTAGGACTTTAAATTTGAGCCTGACACATTAAGCGTCCTTTAACTTCAGAGAAAATTCTCTCAAGCCTGTCTGCTTAAGGTAAAGGGGCGCCATCAAACTAAAAGTTGCAAAAGAACAAACGGGAGGAAGCTGACAGATCTCTACAACCGTCTGCTACTCGAACACAGGGGGGGTGAAGGAGTTTTGTGTCAAGGTTGGAGAAGGTGCAGGACGGGTCTTTGTGTTTAACTCGACTCCCCGAGGGCGTCATTAAAGTTTTATTCTCTCTTATTTTACAAGTCATTATACAGACGCACTTAACTGCAGCCGGAGGAGGTCTGAGGTGACACAGCGATCTGTATCCTCCGCACAAACATACAGACACACACACAAATACACAGTGAGAGGAAGACAGTATGACAAAGGAAAATGTAGTTTTTGCAACATTTAAAAATGGAACTGATGTGCAGCTGCTGTGTCATTATGCATTCTTCGTTCATTACACCACAGAAAAGAATGAAGAGGAATTAATTAAGAAGTCCATTCATTAAAATAATGCAAAAATAGTTTATCTCCTAACCGAGCAACACAGCTGTATGGGATTAAAAATTCAGTTTCCAGTCCAAAAAGATACAGAAAAACAGAAAAACACTGAGATCCCGTGGGGGGTTGATGCATGCTGCATCTCTCTTTCTGCCACGAAAATAAACTGAATATTTAATTTAGCAGAGCTGTGACCTTCTCCTGTCTTTTCCTTGTGAGCTGAGTTGGCGAATTCCCTTTCGCCTACAGTGTTGGTAAACAGGAACAATTGTCTTTTTATCCACAAGAAGCAGCAGCAAAAGAGTGCTTCAAAAACTTAAACTTAAACTTAAACTTAAACTTAAACAGAATACTTTATTTATGTTGTGTTTGTGGTACATGTGAAAAATAGTTAATGTGCATTAAATACCATGTTTGTGCTTTTCATTTGTACGTTCTTCTCTGTTTACATGTGCATGGTTGATTGTTGTTGTTTTTTACTGATGCAGCTGAATGTGTACAGCCCTTAACTCCAAGACAAATGTCCCTAATTGGACAATCAATTATATCGTATCATAGCGCACTGTGTTGTATGGTATGGCGCTTTGTTCTCTATGAAAGAAATGATGTATTAAGTATTAGTTTTAGTTACACAAAAGCCAGCATAAGTGCACATTTCCCCTTCATGCATGGGGTCAAAAGAGCTGCCTTTCTTGTTTCCTAAGCGAAAAAAAAAAAAAGATAAATCATGTGTCAAGTAGTCCATCTGTTGTCGTGTCCTTGAGCAAGACACCCATAATGACCGTCCACTGCCAGGAGAAATGGACCAAGAAGAAATTGTGTAATTATCTTTTAAACAGATTTGAGCGCATGAACTTTGGTTGACCCCTTATTAAAATGTATAGGATCCTCTTTGGGGCAGTGTCAATTATTTTAAAAAATGGCAACACAGCTGCTGTGCAGACCGAGTTATCATGCAGAGTTTACTTCTCAAAGGGGCTTTATGGTGTGAGGGAGCCAGTCGCAGTAGATTAGCCTTAATACTGAAGCCATTTCAGCTTGAAATTGGTGCTGAATGAGTGGTTTGTTTGTGTAATGCTTCTTTCAAGGACTTGTTTGCCCTGCATCGACCTGATTTGCATAAATGCACTGAGAGGTATAAAAGCCGAATGCTTCCACTGAGGCACAAGGAATTACTTAATTTGCCCTTACTGTGAAGTCAAAGCCAACCATCATTAAATCATCCTATAAACAGTTTCACAATTTAACTTTTGTCAGTGCAAATGCTGTTACAATGTGCCACCAAGTTCCAGGGTCATGACAAAAAATAAAGTGTACCTAACAGTCTATCATCTCAGTACTTACTCCAAAAATGAAAATAAAACTGATCGAGAAAATCCACAGGGAAATCTGTCCATATATCTTAAAGTAAAAGGACAGATTTGTTAACCCATTAGCTACATAAGGACAACAGCTAGTGCTAGCATTCAAGACATTTCTGTATAACATTACCTACTCTAATATCCCGATAGCTAACCCATTTGAATTTGCTAAGGATTCAAGCCTATCTCATTGTATTTTGTAAAACAGCTAATGATAACATTCAAGAAATTTCTAGATAACATTACGTTAGCTAACAATGCCTTTCCTAGTTTGTACATAAACTTGAGATTTGAAGTTAGCTAGGAATTGAAGCCAGTCCTATTGTCTTGTGCAAATCCTACAAATGGTAACATTATTTTCAGCAACTTCTAAGGTACCTGTAATTTGATCGATAAGTGGCTGGATGCTAACATTACTTGTTGGCTAACCGTAGCTATTGGGTTAACCAATGTGTTGATCAATCTGGAGGCAGTGGTCTGATAACTATTGTCAGTAACCCTAATTTATACAGATACCAACCCAGGAAACGTAGTACATTATGACAGCGTTTGAGGGTGGTCACCTGGTCAATATGGTCAATGCAAAAGTGCTCTAAACCTTTGTTCTTTCTAATGGCAACTCTAAGAGGACAACTTTACTGGTTGCAAAAAGATGTCAGATTTTATAATCTTGTGCTAAAATGATCCTACTTCTCTCTCAATGTATCACCATATCAAATATTTTATTTTGAGTATTTGGTCTAAATGGCTAATTAAAAGTCTTCATCAATACAGCAAGATGTTCAATTCGTTAACGCTGGTCAAATTGAAACTAAAATCGATGATAGCACCATGGTATCTTTTAGCATTTGGCGAAAAACAAAAAAATGGCCCCAAACTGCTTGAGGCTTCAAAAAGGGGGATCCTAAACTAATGGTTTACCGTGTATGGTTTGGTGATACCTCTTTTTTTTGTTAGCTAAAATTAGATTTCAATGAGTATACAGGCAGCTGTGGCTCAGTTGGTAGAGTCATCACCTTTTCACCAAAAGGTCAAGGGTTCGATCCCCAGCTGTATGTCGCTTTGGATAAAAGCGTCTGCTAAGTGAATTTGTAACATTTGTATACTTCTATCTGAGATTAACAAGTCACTACAACAGCAGACATAACAACGTTCATCCAAATATGGTCACCTCTGGTTGATCTGGAAAACAAAACAAAATAAAAAAGCTGTATCCAAAATGCCAAACTTGAGACTAGAAAGAGGGGGTCTCCCAAACATATGTGTGATTAAATAATGTCTACATCTATGATTTTAAACATTATATAGTCCAGACTGGAGGTTCTGACCATTTTAGGCACATGCAAAAAACCAAAACAAACTATCTTACTCCACTGTAGGCACACGAACACGTGCAAACCTTTGTTTGTTTTTTAGCTGACAAATTCAACAAACACATGAAAAACTGAAGTGCATCCAATTATTTTCATACTTCAAAATCTCCTGAAAATTGTCACATAATGTTCTGCAGACAGAGAAAGCACACAGGCTCTCTGTGTGCAGAACCTTGGACAACCTTGCATGGCTGTTTTTCATTACAGAGAGTTTGTGACATCTGCAGGGTTTATTTTGAGGAAAGAGAGGAAATCGGACAGTCCCACAGGGCCAAGTGTTTGCTTCAGTTTAAGAGAATGAGCCAAAACAGTCTTAGCCAGCCTCTGTTCTGCTGGAATGATGAGTTTGTAAACAGTCATTTGTTCAGTGTGGCCTGCAATAATCCTAGAATGGTGATTGTGCTGTTAGAGACAATACAATGTGATACTGTACATGACTCATTAAAGCTGCAGACACACCTGAAATTAATATAAAACACATGGATTTTGTCAGTAAAATTCGGATTAGTAACACAAACATACAAAACATTTTGCACAATTTTCCTGAAGAATAGTGAATCGTGGTTCAGACCAGAGAGAATTGCACTGATAGATGGTTTTTTTTTCCTGATTTTACCTCCTTGCTTTTCAAATGAAATATCAGACAAGTTTAGTTGCTAAAGTCAAAATTCATGATGGCACTATTTGTCCTCAAGAACTTTTTCAGGCACTCAAACCTGAAAGCCAACCCCAGAAATGATCTTGCACATCAGTTCTGGTGAAGTGGTGGTTGTTCCTGTCTCTCCAACAAACTTCACTATTTCGTTTTTTAGAACGGTGCCACCGTTTGGCTTCACTGCCCACCTGCTCTCTCTCTCTCTTTGTAATTTTCCACTTACCCAGCATCACTTCCACTTTACCTGCCCCCCCCCCCCCCCGCCCCCAACCCCATCTCGACAGCTAACCTTGCTCACCTGTGTACTCAACTGCCACATATCCAATCAAGCCAGTACATAAGCCTCTTATGCTCACTCTTCTTCAACACTGATTCTCGACCTGATGCTGACCCTACTTGGTTTTGACCCTATAGCCTCTTCAAATTTTTGGAAATTGCCTCAGTCTTCGGTCCCTCACAACGGTTCTGTCTCATCTTTCCTGTTTTTATTTTGGGTTTCCTCTCCCGTTGGCTTTTTGGCGTTCCCGTGTGACGATAAGCTTTACTCCAATACAGGGGTAATTTCCTTTGAAGGACCAAGCCTACGAAAGACCCAACCTTTGTAAGCTGCGTATTCCGCTCAGGCAAAACTGAAATGAGGCATTCAGGTCTAGAAAGAGCATTTCCTGTTTGCATCCACCCCCCCACCTTAGCCTTTCATTACGAAGCGCCACTACTGTAGGCTAGCAGCCTTGACAGCTGCACCGAAACTTGCTACAATAACAAATGTCACTGTAACTTACAGTAATCTTTCATTTTAAAGATACTTCAAAGACCCCTTTAGTTTTTTAAGATTTGTATCGCTAGCTTTTCAACCAAGTGAAACCAATTCTATACATTTAAAAGTGTAATCCTCAACCGCTTTATAGTCCCCCATTTCATTTGACTTGGTAGCTTTACATCCTGGGATATGTTGTGCCACAAAGGATGACGTCAAGGATGTTTTTAAGCTAAGGACGCTTAGCGCTGAAAACACTAAACAGCACTGCCAGTCCAAAACCGCCATTTGTAGACAAAGGCCTGAGCAAAAGTAGAAATTAACAAAAGTTAAATAGCCAATTGTTTCAACATTGTTAACTACCAAAGCAAAACATAACAAGGCAAAAACACTCAACAGATAGTTGCTGCATTGTACCACAGAATGTCTAAAAAATGTAGATTAAGCCATAAGGTCTGGAAAGGAAAAAGGATCTTAACTTCAATTCCACCACTTCCCAGTGTGGTCACCAAGAACACCAACATGGGGGCAGCTGGGGTTTTATAGTGGCAATCCAAAAGACTAATGGATATCAAGGTGGCTAAACCTACTCTTTAAGCAGCCAGTGCTTTGAACACTTGTTTGATTTGTATCTTGCGACAACAATTATTGTTGTAGAGGAGGATTTATGGCTGCATCTTAATGAGGCTGTAAAGGAATACAGCTCTTCATAAGGAGGCTTGGACGAGGAGCATTTAGACCCTGGAGAAGAACTATAATGTTTGTTGATACTTCTCCCTGTAATCAGGCACTTTTATACGAGTACAAGAAGGATGAATAGACAATGGAAGAACAGGAATCAGGGGCTATATTCCCCAGCGTAATGGCGGTGACTTACCAATTTGGCTGGACGAAGCTTACATCGTGGACCTGCAGTAGAAGATGTAAAAAACGCCCACTTGAGTTATATGCTTGCAGACTCGGGCAGGGTGCGACACTACCTGGCTTCAAGTGTTTCTGAGGCAAGCTGCAAGAGGGTCTGGGAGCAGGTGAGGTTGTCCATGTGATAATGGGTGGGATGGAAGTGAAGTGCAACATCCCCCAAAACCTCCTACTATCTCTGAGTGCAACAAAAAAAAAAACCGGCTGGCACCATGTGTGTGCTTGGATGAGAGAGCAAGGGAAAGGAAACAACCTGCTGTTCTCTCACACAGCTGTTTCATAAGCATATTACAGGATCAGCTTTGATTTTTTTAGCTTTCACGGTGGAATAAACACATCATCATCATCTAAATAAATGTTCTCTTGGTTAAAACGAAAAAGGTCATATTTTCTTTCTTTCTTTTGCAGCAATTTTCAGAGTGACCTGCATGTGTGAAGGAAGACAGATGTATTTTTCACCCGAGCTTCATCCCAATTTATTTCCAGCCATCCTTGTAGTAAAGCAAGAAGTCAGGGTGACCCGATATGAGAATGCAGCAGTGACTATTCAGGAAAATTTGCGACTAGCAAGCGGGTGGGGGTGATGACTTTTTATATCCTGGTTTAACCAACTGGTTTGGTCTTCATACATGTAATGGCAAATGTCAAATTACACATACGATTGACATAAAGGCAAAAAATGTCATCATAGCGTCTGACTCTTTTGCTTCGTCCACCATCTTGAATATATTGTAAACACTACACAGACCCCCCATTGCACCCCCATCTAGCATGGAAAATGTCCCACACTGAGGGACATGTGTGAAAGAGCAACTCAAGAAGATGTCAGGTGCAGGTTGTCTCAAAATGTTCTTGGAATAATCAGGAGTGCATGCAGCATGTGTTAAAAAAACCTTCAGATGCATGGTTTGACTTCTGACACACCAAGAGTAAAGCTCAGTTATTTGTAACTCTCACAGTGGAGTTAACATGTAGTGTGTTATTTTACTTACAAGTGAATTACAAATTGCAGAAAAACGAGGGTAATTTTTAAGGACGCATGTCATTAAGATATGCAAGGTTTGACTTCTGAAACACCAAGACTAAATGCAAATTGGATTCAGTTGAGGTCTTTGTTTATTGCGGATATATGAAGGATAAGAGTACAGAATTATGCCTGTAAAATATATATAGTAATATTTCTTCAAAACTATACATCTCATCCGAGGAGAGGTGTCCAATCCGTGTCCTCGTGAGGATTCAGCCACAGCTTTACTGTCCATCACATGACATGTCCACATCTTCTTTTCGTTTCACTATAAAAAAAAAAAGGTCCAAGTACAGTCTTACACAAGCCCAACGTCAGGGTTGAGCTGAATCATCTTGTCTAAGTCCTTCCTGACATCTGGGAAGCTCTCCAGCGTCTCCCGAAGGTCGGCCCAGGACAGAGAGAAGCACTGGCAGTCCGTCAGGGCCTTCGCAGTGGCCAGATGTTTGCCTTTGGTCAGCACACATGTCTCTGTTGTACACACAGAGGGAACCACAAAGGCGTGGTTAATGAGCGACGGGGATGAGTTCTGACAATTAATCCTAAATTAATTCACCAGACCCAGCTGAGTTGTTTCGGGAAGCCTGCTTAGCTCTTAACGCTTCTGGGTTTCACTGCCAAAAAGATTAGGACCTGTTCTTACTTAAAGTCAGAGAATTAAATAAATCCCCCCCAAAACAGAACAGAGGGACTCCTTCACTTTAAAAAAAAAAAAAAATGGTTCTCTGGAATGCTAAGAAATTGATGAGCCCAGTCCATTTTACGTGGAAAAGCACTGAATGCTGAGTGAAGAAAAATAATTTGGAAACTTTCAGACCTGCCAAAAAAATCCAAACTAACACAATGGATCAGTTTCTTTGATTTCACAGCAGTAAATCAAAAATGTAACTCCTTATTATCCTTTATGTCCAAATGGCAGAGGCTTAAACATGTATTTTCTGCTGCTCTGTCTGTCCCTTCCCCTTGTAAAAACTGCTCTCATTAACACAAACTGTGTAAACTTTTTAATACCCAATTTATCTTGCTTCAGCGGTATGTTTCAGTGATGCTCACGGCTCCAAAAGAATCACAGCCGCAGCAGTTTTCCTAGAAGCATGATCCCTGTTACTGTAGATAATCCACAGAACAGGCTGCTCCCTTTTTTTTTTTTCTAAAGCACTTCCATGTTACAGCACAGCTTGTGGATATCCAACTGTTATAATGGTTTTAGTGAGACGGAAAGAAAGACAGTTTATTAAATGGAGTTTGGCAGGATTTTCACTCTTCAAACAAGAAGCCCTGCCACATAACGCTTCTGCCGCACCACTCAGGCACTCAGTAACAAAAAGTGAATCCAACTCACCGCCAAAGTAGTCTCCATCACACAGCTCCCTGTCGTCGGAATCCGTCTCCAGGAGGACCTGGCCGTGGTCGATGAAGAACATGCGATCACCCGGGACGTGCTGTCGTACGATCACGTCTCCCTCCAGGAAAACCTCGTACTCCAGCTTGGTGAGGACGGAGTTGATAAAGTTTTCATCTCTGCTCTGAAATATCGGCACGTTTCTTAGCAGTCGGCTGCACATCACCACCAGGATTTGCTGAAAATAAAAGTAAAGAAATGATGTGGCAATAAGTGACTAGAAAGAAGAACAAATGAGATCACCACTCATCATCATTAACCAGAAAACAAGACAAACCGTAAAGAATGATGAAGCACAGCTTTACCTCTTTGAGCGCTGAGGACACCGTATCTATGACATCCTTCTCTTGAAACCACTTCCCTCCGTAGCGAGCCTGGTAGTAGTTGTTGATACGAAGGCACAGCTCAGGCGGCAGCTTCATGAAGGCCATGTAGTGCTCCAAACGACTCATCTGTGGAGAGTCACAATGTCTTCATGAACCACCCCTCGTTGCCTGATACATGACACCCAGCCTTACACTGACTGGACCTGCTCAGCTGCAACTGGTAATACTAGGTATGAAGGAAAGATGTGTGTTTATCTAACAGTGAAATACAGTGCAGTTTATCCTTGACTATTTGTGTAAAAAAATGTCTTAATTTAGTCCTTTTATACATTTGTTTTATTAGGTATATACATTAGATAGTAATGGCGGTAATGGTCTGCATTTCTTTTGACCACAGAAGGTTTTAAGGCACCTCCACATGGAAGTTTGGACGCCCCTTAGCGTTTCCAAGCTCTCTCTAATGTTGTGAATTTGACTGCAGTACCAATTCTAAACGCTTGGTGTCAGAGTTACTTATTGCTCCCATAATAGGACATTTATAAAAACATGTATTATGGTGTAACTGAGACATTGTGCTGAAGAGAACCACCTTTTTTTGACAAGATCTTTAAGGGTCAGTTACACTGAGTGTATATGAAGATGGACAGGCGTCACCACCTCCTCCTGTTGTACAGAAGTGAAGCCAAAATATCTCTGCTACAGGCATCTTTTTAAAACAACAGAAAGAAGAGGACTTGAATACAGATCAGCTTGATCATAAAAACCCATCACAACAGAAACTGGGTTTGACAAAAATGTATTGAGATTTATTTTGATTTTCTTGCTTGACCCACGTACCATCTGCTACCATGGAGGAGGGCGGAGCTATGACCTCTACTGCGGCCAGTCAGTAAAGAGAGGTGGGGGCGTTCTAAATCATTTGGCTTCACTTTGAGATAGGTGTTAGGCTGTCCGTCTTCTTATAAAGTCTAAGGCCAGAAACATGGGTAAAAAAATATCTTTTGTATTGTTGCAGCAACTGTGTCAAATGTTGCTTTCCATGTGTTTCCTGAGATTAAGAGGCCACTAAGGGACTCATTTTGTTCTGATTGTTTTAACATCAATGCACTTATTTAAAGAGATAATTGATAACTTGTTTTGCATACAATTTAATTTAATAATATCACACGATAACTTTACAATTTTATACCTAGATCCGATTAAATTTTACGCTTAAACAATAAAACTGAAAAGCTTATTCCGGATTCTCTAAGGACCGTTACTTGTTTTCTACTGAGGCATATGTGGGGATCAAGGAAAACATGAGCCATAATGACCTTGCTCTTGTACTCCTTGGCAGCTGGGTCGGTGTTAGCGATCATGGTTGTAGCGTTTGCCACGAGGACGGTGTACATCAGACACCCGGACACCATGCTGACCATGACGATCCACATTTCGACGTAATCTGCAGAATAATACACAGACTCAGTGCCTCCTCCAGTGTGGATGGATGGGTATATTTATATCTGAAACAGAACACGAGACGCCTGAGGTTTTTTTTAAAGGAAATCTATAAGTCTCACTTGTTGGAGCGTCCATGGAGCCATAGGAGAGGGCGATCATCTGAGATAGAGCTCTGAAAACTCCCCATGAGTACTTCACGATCACCGTGGCATTCTGGAAGAGATTATGTTATCTTTAGAAATACTTTATTTGTAGATCTGGAGCTTGAAAACAAAAATTTCAGATTCCTTAAGCGGCATTTTAAAGCTTACAGTCTGTGGTAGAAGCTGGAGCTATTCTGTCATTTTGCTTGAGAAATGTATTAAATTAAAGGTCACATATTATCCTCCTTTTCAATACGTTTAAATAAGCCTCACAGCTCCCCACAACATGTCTGTAAAGTTTCTTGTTCTAAATCCACTCTGATCCTGTATTTAAACATACCTACTAACCCCTATATATCAGCCCTGCTGCGAACAGGCTGTTTCTGTGTCTGTACCTTTAAATGTAAATGAGCTGTGTCTGACCACACCCCCTCTCTGGAAGGGCTTGGGTGTACTCGGGCTTTCTCGCTCCATGTCCTATTGTTCACGGTGAGAAGGCAGACTCAGAGGGCAGAACAAACACCAAGCTGTGGGAGTGTCACCCACCTGGGGGAGGGGTTAATGCCCATTGTGATGTCACAAAGGGAAAAATTCCAGACGGGCTGTTTGAGCACATATTTTCTAAAAAAGTGGAGCAGGCAAAAGACGGAGAGGATTGACTTTTCTCATACTTGGGGGGTTTGTAGCCAGACTAGGGACAAATATCAGTGTTGGAAAAACATAGTGAAGTGTATTTTGCATAATATGTAACCTTTAAAATAATGAAAATATTTTATTTAGCAATGCCACATCATTTAGATTGATTGTCCAGCGCTAGAGATGGAAGATTTTGAGAGGTTGGTCTCACCATCAGGTTTTCTTTCCGGACCCAGCAGTCGGTCGGAAACTCCTCCAGCATGGGGACGAAGTACTGGATGCAGCCGTTCCAATGACACAGCAGGAAAATCATCATGAACAGAGACAAGATGCGGAAGAAGAGGCGGACCACCTCCAAGTTTGCATTAGACACCTGTCAGAGAAAAAGACAAGGAAACAGATGCTTAATGACAAATACTTAAAGGGTTGAAACCAGTCATTCCCTTGTCATTTATTTTACTGACATGGAGCGTATGTCAAAGAAATCAAGGTATCTCTTTTGTAATACAATTCAAAGCCAATAGGCAACATAGGATAGATCATAACACACCGTTATTAAACAACAATAAAACCATAAAATCAAATAAAACTGTGAGTTTTTAAAAGTGACTTAATAGAAGACAGTGTGTTTGCTTCTCTGATCTCTGTTATTCCACAGCCTAAGGGCCCGGACAGAGAAGGCTCGCTCACCTTCAGCTTTAATGTTGGTCCTTGGAATAGTAAGTAATGACCCACCAGAGGTATTAAGGTTGCATGGGGGTTCATAGGGGGGTCAGGAGGTCAGCAATGTAATCTGGATCAGACCGTCTATAAGATTTAAGCGGACTGGGAGCCAGTGACGGGATTTTAAAACGGGTGTGAAGTGTTGTCTCTTGTTGGACCTGGTTATGAATCAGGCTGCGGCATTTTGGATCAGCTGGAGTTTGTTTAGGTTATGTTGTGTGAGACCTGAGTACAGTGAATTGCAGAACTCTAACCGTGATGAAATAAATGCATGAATTACTGCTTCCAAGTTACTAACGGATAAAAAGTAAATATTTTCTCCCTGGCTACAGATATAGTTTGTCATCATTTCTCCTAGTAGGAAGAAATTGACCTTGAAAATGCAAATCTGTCAACTAAGGTCAAAGTAGAGTTTAAAATGAGATATGATTTCTGTGAAAAGCAAAAGAAATAATGTCACAATTGAAACAAGGTAGGGTAGCAGGAAATGACGACCTCAGCAAAACGTGTGTATAATCAGGCCCCTCAGGTGTTCCATGACCTTGTGATACCAATTACAGGAACGAGTTCAGGAACGAGTTCAGTAACACGCTGAGCATCTAACTGGAATTGCAAAGGTGACCTTGTGTTAATCCTTCTTTGGACAAACATCTTTTTCTGTTCTAGATAAAAATGTGGAAAACAAGCCTCCCCACTTTAAACTGGATCCCGACTGGGATTATTTTAAACTCAGATTAAAAGAGTTTTTAAAGAAGGTTCAGTCATGAATACTGCTGTGATTCTTGTTTCAAGTCGTTTTATTGTTTGAAAGATGGAGTATATTGTATTGTATTATACTAAATTATAATGGTTGAGTTCTGTGTTCACATTTACAGTAAAGTTGTGTTTTATTCTTCATCTTTTTGATCTGTGTCTAAAACCTCTTTTTTAAGAGGCAGTAAGCAACATGAACAAATCTCTGCAATAAATCTCCCTCTCCATCTGCTACCTCTTATCATTCCGGTAAGCCCCGCCCACCAAATCATTATCATGCATCCATCCATCCATTATCTGTACTGCTTTTCCCGTTCAGGGTCGCTGTGATTGGTTGGTGACGTGCAAAGCTAAACTTGATAGATTTGATTCACAAGTCTGCTGAATAAAGCTGCCTACTGTAGCTTTAAAGATGCACAAGCCAGGAGGAGCCACTTGTAGAAAGAGTGTTTTGTTGAATCCTTTGTAAAACACTGTGCTGAGTCATCAATTTCTGATTTACTTAACAACAACCTTGTACCCCCAAAAACACTTCATGAGGTGCGCTGGGGAAATCAGTTCCATCGTCTAAGCCAGGTCTTGTAGAAAATATCTGCATGGAGGAGAAAGCTTGGTTAAATTACGCGGGCAGTTGAACTTACTTTCTCCACCTCATTGAAGAACCTGACAAGTCTGGACACCCGAGCGAGCCTGATCAGGCTGAGGATTCGCACAAACATCAGGATCCTCATCATCTTGTTGGTCTTGGAGGGGTTGTCATCGTTGTTGTAGTGTAAGTCCTGGAATAATAAAAGACAGGCGCTCAATTATCAGCCTAAATGTAGTTTATTCAATTAGTGTGTATCTTATCATGACTTAATTCACCCTTTAAAGCAATTGTCTTAAAAACAAATTCCTGCAGCTGTTGGGAGAAATTTCTAAAAATAACCCCCGAAAACAAACTTAGTGCATAATTTGTTTTGGCAAACTCTGCAGCGCACTGGTGGCTCTTTGCTGCTTCAACACTCCCTCCTAATTATTACCGCAAACAGCAGAATGTAGCCGATTGGGAAAGCAGCAATAACGTCCGGTATGAACCACGTCCTCAGGTAGCAGACCCGGATCCGCTTGATGTCCAGAATAGCTTCCTGCGAAAGGAGAGGGAGAGAAGCAGAATGAGCAGACGGATGAGGATGCAGTGCTGCACGTGCCGCCACCACCACATGTATAATTTAACTCTTGAACTGAACCAATATTTTGGGAGTTTGTCCAGAAATTAGGGGGAGACAGTGTTGTTAAGATGAGATAAGCAGCGCCTTCAAAGGAGTTCCAAATTCATTTGACAGTGTTGCCAAAAGCACATGCATGAATTTTTCAAACAGAGCAGCACAAAAACGGGACTGAAAATAAATCTGGCAAAACCAGATGCAGTCCAGAGTAAACACCAGAAACAGAAAGCACACCACAGATGGGCTATTTGTGATTGGCAAGATAGAAGTCACAAAGCATGAGCAGATGAAAACAAAGAGGGTATATTTTGCGTAATACTTTATCAGGAATGTTATACCCCTCACTCATCTAATACAGCATAATCCCTGTTATAAAATCAAACAGCAGGTGCCAATATGCCCATGTCCAGGCGCTGCAGGAGGGGAGTTTGATAATCTAGCCTTTCGTGTATTTGGTAGATTACAGATGAGGCAGAGATGGATTGTGTGTGCTTGTCTGTGCGGGGATTATAGTCCATCAGATTGTGTCTGAAAATAGAGCGCAGCCACTCTCACCTCGCTGTCCTCTGTAATGATGCCCATGCGGAAATTCAAAGCCACGTCTATGAGGAACAGAGTGTCTGAAAACACGTTAAAGCCTTCCCATGCCAGCCCGCTGTGCCCGTCCAGAAATGCTATCTCCATGGGAATCCCGATGAGGTTCAGAAATGTGATTGCCATCATGCACATGATGTAGTAACTCCTGCAGCAAGAGAGAGAGAGGGGGGGGGGGGAGAGAAAAAAAAACAAAGCATATGTGAGCATGTGCGACTGTCTTCAGATCTTGTTTTCCATGTAGAGCAAAGTGTCAGATTATTTGCCAGAAGCACTCATTAGACCGTCATGCTGCAGCCAGTAATGCAAGATGATTTATGCACACTAAATACTCTGCTACTGTAACGGCACATGTTCGCAGCACAGGCTTCGATTGCCAGGCTCAAATAACTCTCTGCTCCCGATTGTTTCATCTCCTCTCCGTTTTCACTCCATGTGATCACCTTACAGGCTATAAATATCGACGCTGCACGGATGATGACAAGCAGCCCATCCTCAGAAACATTACTTAAAGGCAGTCACGTTATCCCCGTTTAGCCCCATAATCCCACAGTGGCATCCTAAAAAAAAAGAAAAAACCCATCACAAGGCTGCACAATATTTATTCACTCTCCTTAATTGATCGTCGACATCAAATTATCATTTGGGGTCACTTCTCTGCTTGAATGCTTCTTGAATTTAGCATGTAAACACGTGTTTATAATGTATTCTTCTGTTCTTGTTTGCAACAAAAATGCAAACGATGCTCAATTATTTTTTTTGCTGACTAATGCTAAAGCAATGCAATATGCAACCAATAAGGAGGGCTGCAGCTAATTGTTAGTTTCCTCTCTATCTTTCCTGCTTCTGTACAATATGCTGTTATAACTTGTGCGTCCTGTGTCTTTAAACTTCATGACCTGCTTTTTCCTTTGAAGTATTTTAAGGAGCCTTTTTTAACACCTTGGCCAGGGACTACTCATGGAAATTAGGCTTTTTGGTTATTTCTGGCATTTTTCACCTTGTGTTTACACTAATTGCACTGTACCCTTACAACTACACTAAATTAATCTCTGGAGTATACGCTACATTAATTGATTAGTCAATAAAACGAGAAGAAGTGCTCACTCCTACACCTCAGGTCGACACATAACACGTGCAACTCTGTAAGATTTAGAAGCTTAAATATGCACATGTTTAGCCCTTCATTCACTGATATTGAAAGGGATGCAGGTAACTCTACTTTTTCCGTACTAGTGAAGCATTCCTCGTGTCAGGTATGATGTGAAATATGAAATAAGATGAGAATAATCCCTGGAGCACATCCTCACCTGAGAGAATTTACAGAAACTTTTTAAGAAACATTCACAGACTCAACGTGAAGGTGCAGCACAGGACTGGCCTGAATCTATCAGATATATTCAAAATACCTCATGAGGCTGAATGGGTGGATGACAAATACTCCGCTCTGGAGCTGTCGGAGGCACTCCTTCTCCACGGCCATCTCGCTGCCGTACACGTACAGCGACTGGCGGTTCAGCTGCGGGAGAAGCAGGGCTCTCCATCCACAGGTGGCTTTGCTGCATCCCACGACGGGACCTTTTAGTTTCTCCATGGCCCGACCTCGTCCCCAGTGATCAGCCGAACGCGCGAGCCATCCTCCCTCTGCTGCTGCTGCTGCTGCTGCTGCTGCTTTATCTTCCCAGGACAAGTGAAGGCTGACTCTACCCGTCCTGACCTCCCCTCGTGGTCACAAGGTAATTTTCCATCAAGGCTCCCAACCTCAGGGCTTATTGAGGCTGTGTGGAGCGAGGCGAGCGGATACCCGCCTTCCTGCTCCCTCCCCTCTCCTCCTCTCCCCTCCCCTCCCCTCCCTCCCCTGGCTGCCTCTCTCTATTTCTGCCCCCACCCCAACCCTTCACTTCTTTTCTTTTTCTCGCAGCTCATCAACTATTCAGTATCTGTGTCTCATCCCCACATGAATCAAGCCATGTCAAAGAGGGTAAGGTCTGGCTCACATTAATACTGAAGACAATGGCATGTGTGTGTGCGTGTGTGTGTGCGTGTGTGTGTGCGTGTTAAGAGGAACACAATAACTGTCCTGTGAAGCAGACATCTGGCAGCGTGTGCAGCGATGAGTTCAGTCCGGGCTGTTTCTATCAGGGATGTAATTAAACACTGCGCCGTGTTACCTGATGCTGTACGTATGCTCTCAGCTCCGAGGCAGCTCCTGTGCTATTTCTTTGCTATTTTAACATCAAAAACAAAACAACACAGGAGCTGAAATATTTGTCTTCACAGGCTTCAAAGTGGAAGATTGAGATTTATCCAACTGGCCTATTTAGTTTTTTTTCTTTTTCTTTTTTTTTTTCTGAGGGTTTGCAACAAAGTTTGAAATGCATAAAAAGAGAAATGATATCACAGGATGCAGCGGCTCTCTGGGCTTATCTGAGGGGGGGTCATGTCAGTGAGCACGGTGAATTACCATCAGATTAGTGCGTGCAATGTGTCTACTAATGTCAGGCGCATTTCATGAGATTATTGTTATTGTTTACATGGTAGACATTATGCAGCTCGGAGCGACTTCCCCCCCCCCCCCCACTTATTTCTGGCTCATTTTCACCAGCAGGATGATGTATTGAGGTCGAATGATTCGCTTTTGGCAAAGACGTGGTTTATGTGTTTATGTGTTTCGTGTGAGTCCTTTCCAGGTGCAAACTCTCTCGCTCAACGTGCGATCCCCCCCGGGACTCAGATTTATCAGAATAAAGCAGTTTATATAATAGTTGGGTGTCACGTCTTTTCTGCTATTTTCTTTGCAACTGTTCAAAGTGAAATCCAAGAAACACTTCAGAATGATATAATTATAGTGACTATCTAATGTCCCAATGTGCAAACTTTTAGTCACTTACATAAGGAATAGTCTTGATGTGTATCAGAGGAAAATGAAATAACTGTGGGTGACGTTCCCGGTTATTGCTAAATTATGGAACAAGGGGTCGCTGGCGGTGCAGTGGATAGTGAGCATGCCCCGTGTACGGAGGCTAAAGTCCTCCAGGTGGGCGGTCCAGGTTCAAATCCCACCTGTGCCTCCTTTCCAGCATTGCATACCCCACTCTCTCTCTCCCTGATTTCCGACTCTATCCACTGTCCTATCTTTCCAAAAAAAGAAATCTTAAAAAAATAAAATGATGAGACAGACGGATTGCTGTAATGATGAGATGAAAACTGTGAGCTGTGCAGATCTTAAACTGCTGTTGCCGAGAACGCATGTTAGAAGTAACGAGTTACCATTTGCAGTACGAACAGTGCGTTCCCGCCATCTGTCAACTCACCTCCTTTTGACCTGTGACCTATAAACACCTGACCTGTCATCCCTCACACCGTGTACCATCTGTGTAGTTCTCAGGGAACTCCCTAGTGCACACTTCAAAAAGTCCCCAGAACTGTTTGTTCAGAAAATGCCCTGCTACTGCACACAGAGCTGGCCAATTGGAGGAAAGTGGGGGGGGGGGGGGGGGTGTCTTAAAGAGACAGCAGCTGAAATGAAGCATTTTAGGCAGAGGCTGAAATCAAGGATGTTACTGACGTCGGTATCAGATAAAGAAGGAGGTTTTGAGCTGCACATCCCACAACGCTCCTCGATAAGTGTCCCAGACTGACATCATTCATGGTGAAAGTGAGGATAATAGATCTCCTTTAATGTAACTAAAGTGAGAATTGTTCTTCTATATTATAAAGGGACATATAAGTATCAGATTGGGATTACGTTTTTCCACATACTCAGTATAAAAGGAGTCTCAAAAGGATTGAGGACAAACAATCTTGATCACAACATCCCTACAAATGAGTTTTTCATTGCCTCCCAAATCTACAAACATGAACATGTATTGTCTTATGCAACCTGCTGTAGAGCCTAACATATATACTTAAAGGATTCTGTTGAGGTTAGGGAAACAGTGTGGTCATGTTTTATAGGATCACAGGATGCAAACGATGCTCTAGTGTCAGAAAACGGTGTCGTGCTCAGTCCGTGTTGGTTTCTGTCAAAACGTGCATTTTCAAGAAAACACAATCATAGATCCATTTATGTATTAAACAAATCAACTATGTCAATCCAGTTTCCTTCCACAGAGGCTTCCTGAGGTCTCTCTCATTTTCCGTCCCAGATAAGAGGTTTTTTTTTTTTTGATGTGGGATTTGTTTCTTATCCAAATTTAGAGTCTGAGGGACAGATGGTTTGCTTTACAGACTGTTAAGCTCTCTGAAGCAAAATGTGATGTGACTTGACTTGATCTGACTGGCTGCTGCTTGGTGAAGTGTTTCTTACTTACTTTTTGCAGACTCAACAACACTGGACCTCTCTCAGGGGGTCTTGGCATTATTACCATCATTATTTAGACTGACACTTTGCTGCCGGGCAAAATAACAGATGTGTCTGCAGTGTTGAGGAACGCTCATTTGCCCTGTTCAGATTCACTGTGAGATGATGCTACAAGGTGATCCAGTCAGAGTCTAAACAGTTCTCAGAGTATGCCAAAGTTTGAGGTCATTATAGTACACAGTACATGCAGGAATATATCAAGGCACTGCGTAGTAAATACAGATCAAAGACGGTTGGACCAGGAGTACTTACACTTATGCATTTCTAGAGGTGGAGGTGGTGGCATATTGAAGAGGAGGAGGCCCTGCCCCTCTCCTCGGCCAATGGGGACATTTCTGCGGAGAACAACGAAACAAAAACAGATAAAAACCCTTCGCTTTTTTTTTTTTTTAACACGGCACAGAACTCGGACTCTAATCCTGCGTCGAGCGAAAGCTGCAGAAAAATGTGTTTCAAACAGAGGTGCATGTCTTTGACACGGTACAGAGCGAACAAATGATGTGCTTACTTGCTCGTTTATCTAGCACACAGCTGCCCCCCGAACTAGAATAAGTGAGTCAGTGCCTCTGCTTACGCATTGCTTTGGCGCGCTGACGCACTGCACACCCAGTAGACATGTGAAAGCAAACACATAGCTACCGTACTGCAGGACAGAAAATGAACAGTGTTATTATTGAAGAAATCTCTTAAGTCACTTTCTGTTTGTAATCTACCCACCAGCAGCAGCAGCAGCAGCAGCAGCGGCAGCTATAATTTACAACACAGAAAATGACACCTGAAGCAGCTGATGGCGAAGAAAAGCTCGGAGTGGTGGAGTTAATTAAGTTATCGACAAAAAGGTGTAATCTCTCGAGCTGGTACTCTTAAATATTTTTTGACCACGTGTTTTAAAACAAACAATACAATCTCATTTTGTTGATGATCGACAGTATGGGACAGTACAAAAGCTTAAGAAAACTTTAGGTCTTCAGTCGTATGTTAAGCCAAAAGCTGCTGCGAGAGAGGAAGAGAGAGCAAACACGGTTTCATTGCACCAACATGTCAACAAATTTAGACGGTGTGGAGGAGTTTGCCTGCAATTTCTGCTCAGCTCTGCTATAGGTTGCTAGGATAAATTTTAAAAAGTGAGATTGATTTATTGTTTGACTTCTTCTGGGATATAAAAGTTTGAAACATGTTAAAAAAAAGTGTTTATTTGTGAGATGATTTCATTTGAAAAGGCTGGAACCAGCTGTTTAATATTTACCAAAACGTGCATTTTTTTACCTCTTTTTCGTTGTGGTTAATATTTGATTGGAAGTAAAGGTCAAAGTTGAATCCTCTAAAGTAGAGTTTTGAATTGAAATTTACATCTATATATTTTTTTTAAATAAAAAATTGATCATGGTCTTTAAGCGGGTTTTCTGATGAATCAGTGCAGTATTAGAAACCTTCATCGTGTGCTGAAGGGGAAGAGGTGATGCTGGTTTCCGTCGCAGGTTATCACGCGGTTAAAAAAAGGTTTATCTGAACTTTTAGATGATAATGTGTGAGTAATGGTTGCTGTAGCAGCAACTTTATCATCGCTGAGCAGCAGAATGATGAATCGTCAATGTATTAATGTTTTATAGGTCAGAGGAAATTTATGATATGTGGCTCCAAGCATGTGTGTGTACTATTTGTGTGTGTGCACGTGTGCGTATGTGTGAATGTGTGTGTGTGTGTGTGAATGTGTGTGTGTGTGTGTGTGTGTGTGTGTGTGTGTGTATGTGTGTGTCAGGGAATGTGTGTGAGTGTGTGTGTGTGTATGTGTGTGTCAGGGAATGTGTGTGAGTGTGTGTGTGTGTGTGTGTGTGCACACGTGTGAATGTGTGTGTCTGTGTGTAAGTGTGCGTATGTGTGTGTCTGTGAATGTGTGTGAATGTGTGCGTGTGTGTGCGTATGTGTGTGTGTCCGTGTTTGTGTGCCTATTCTTACAAACTGACTGACACATTTGGGTAGTAAGGCCCTTCAAATATTAATTGACATCTTTATTTAATGAGCATCCTGAGTAAAAAAAGAACCATTAAGACTTTTGTTTCTGTCTTTAATTGTTGTATCATAATTACAACACCTTGCTTAAATGTGACATAAATGAGCCTTGATGCAACACTGTTTTTATGTTAATTTATAAATAAACATAAACAGCTAAACCATTTCGTAATTCTCTCAAGGTTCATTTTCTTGTAAAATTAACAATAACATGATAATAAAATGCTTACCGTACATTTGTAGACGCGCTACTCTCTTGTGCTAATTTGTCAAGACAAGTCATTTTTTCATTCTCTGCCCGCCTCTGTCCGCCAGACTACATATCCCAGCAGCCTTTGCTGGCTCCAACGATCACGTGATTTTGTATAAAAGGCCGAACACGTGAGCGTGGTCGCTGTTGATTTCATTTTGAAGGTGAAGCCTCTGCTAGCGCGTGCCTCCAGCGCCCATACAAGTAAGTTACGTCACTTAGCTCAACAGCTGCATTAGCCAGCAGGTGTTTTAAAGATTGTTGAATGTTCATTTTAATCCTCCACAGAATCTCCCACGACACGTGTAACGAGCGTGTGTGTGTGTGTGTGTGTGCTTACACTGTTATCAGGCCAATGTCTCACATGTTAGCCACCGTTAGCTTAGCGTTATGCAAGGTCTCCATATTGTTGGCTGAAGCAGGAAGCTAAACCATAACTAAGTCAATCATATTCAATAACATTTAAAGGGGGGGGGGGGGAGTCAAAGTCACACAGAGCAGTAGCGAGGAATTCAAAACATAAGGAACAGCAAAGAGAAAGTGCAATAAAGAGAAGTGAACAATTTGAAGACAAATGTAAACCACTATATGAAAGTCGATGTGGTGTGTATGTTTGAAGAGTTTTCATTAATTTGTGGGTAAATACTTGTAAACTTGTATTCCACTGCCTGACAGTGACATGCATTACATCTGTGCAGACTGGTGTGTCCTCTCCTCTGAGCTAATGTTGCATCAGTACAGTCTCATTAAAAGTGAAGCTGTGTGAGTGTGGTGCAAGATGTTACTCCGGTTATGCAACTACAATCTTCCAGTCTTAGAGTCCTGAGGATTGTGCTCATTAATGACATCTGTGAATATTCATGACCTGTCCTGAATCCAAACCAGACTTTTTTTTTTTCTTTTTTCTTTTTAAACATACTTGGATTCATGAAAAGTGTAACTGGTATTTATCTTGCATTCATAGTCTGTAAGTCTAAAGAAGTGTATCCTCTCTCCCCTCGTTCAGCCAGAAGATGTCATCAACCCTGTCTGCCGCCAGCGTGGAGTCTCTGCCTCAGAGCGCCGAGCAGAAGAAGCCGCTGAAGCCGTGCTGTGCCTGCCCAGAGACAAAGAAAGTCAGGGATGCTTGGTGAGGACCTACCCTCGAGATGTGTGTGTCCCGTAACATTTACAAGTCTGTATTGAGACCAATTTTTTTTATCTCTCCCTGCAGCATCATTGAGAAGGGCGAGGACAACTGTGGAGGCCTGATCGAGGCGCATAAAGACTGCATGAGGGCGCTCGGCTTCAAGATTTAACTACTCTGCTTTGTGTGCGTGTGGTACGTATCACAACATAACGATCATGCATGTACACAACACAGGTACATTTAGAGTTTTCAGCCTTTTGCCTGCTGGGTCGTTTGTGTCCTTCAGCTGTTACTGAATCATCCGTGAGTTAACGCTGAACTGTCGGGACTGGAGTTCCTCTGCCATGGCTGAAATCAGAATAATGCTCACCTGGATTTTAACTTATTTTGCCGCTGGAATGAATGAAAGTACGTTCACATTCATGTCACGTATGAAACAGTCCCCTGACGCTACACGCAGATTTTAAAGGTCAAAGTGAGGTTGAATATTAAAGGGCAAAAATGAAACCTTTTCAAAACCTAATGAAGATATTTGTGCTTAAAAAAAAAAATTGCAAGTGAAGGACGAATTAATTTAAACAAATTAATTTCATATTTTGACCCATCGTTAATGATTCTTGGGGCTCAGTTGTCCTTTGACTGGTCTTAAGAAATAAAATACTTGTGGAGGTCTGATCATCCAAATCCACTCTAAAGTAAACTAGTCCAATTTGCCTTCTTGCATGTGCAGTAAATGCCCGGGTTGGACAACTTCTAAGTAAATAAAAAAATAATATAATTTAATAACTTACTGTTTATAGCTGTGAACAAGTACCTTATTTTTTTTCTTTCATGTACATGTGACTCCCTGCTTGGTTGCCCATTTCTTCCTAATGTGTGCGACATCTTAAGACTGAGGCCTGACCGACGTTGGGGTCGAAAAATCCGATGACAATATACCAGCAGATATCTTTCTTAGCTCTGTAGAGAGATACACACACACGTTTATTGCATTGATCCCTGAAACACTTATCATGAAGACAAGATGGCCACTCCACTGAAAAGTAACCGCGCCTGACGGTGCATCACACTCTGGAGGGTGATAATGCTTGTTTTAAACCATAAAGCACAAATCTAGTCACTGGATGAGCTAATTTTGGCTGATTGTGTCAGCTGGACGATTACTCGCTCGATCTCTACTGTAGCCCAACATTAAATGAGTCACTCAGGTGTGTAATGAGCTCCTGCCCGTCCTGTGGACCTTTTATAAATACCTGACTTCATTTAATTTAAGCCCTTCACATTTGCTGAAATGGAGGCATTCATTTCACCTACTCCACTTTCTCTCATTTTAGTTTCTTTGTGCTGTTACACAATGACATAAATTCATTGTTGTGCTCAAACTGCACCGTCGGGCGAGAGCATCATGTAACAAATGGCAGGGATGGGAGGAGCGCGTGTTTCTCTCTGTACGTGACTAAACATGAAACACGCCTGAAGCCTCCTGGATCAAGTTGTGTATCAGCATTTTACTGGCTTTTCTTGAATCACCATAATGCTTGTTTGTTCTTGTTAATCAACTACGATTCAAACACTTCTTAAAGCTATTAACAAATCGCTGTTAACTGAATATCAGTTTTAATGCCATTTAGTGTAAGTCTCATGTTTTCCTCCTCTCTTCCAGTGTTTTTGTGAAGTGCAAGATGACCCTGGATCTTCTCACCTCCTTTCCCCTGCTTATTTATACCTTGACTGGAAGAGAAATGTGAAGATGGTGCACTTCAGTCTCTGCTTGGTTGATTGTCTTTTTGTGATTGTTTTTAAAAGTCTGCAAATGAGAAATGTGTGAATATCTAAAAACGCTGTGTGAAATTGAATAAAAGTCCTATGCAATAAGCCTTACTGTCTGCATCATTATGTTCGTCTAATGTTGATGTGCTTCAATCTGAAGGTTGCGTATTAAAGGGCCATACTCTAAGTGAATCGCTGCTTGCCACAGTTGCTGTTCCTGGTATGCACTTGGGCTTAAAAATAACTCTTGACCCTGCAAAGTCAATACTTGGCATATCTGCATTCTTGCTCTGTAGTGTGTCACTCGTACTGAGGTGTGCCTGGCAGTGGGCACATACTTTGACACATTCTGCACTTGTCTTTAGGCTGAATGTTAAAGCGCCGGCCATGCTCTGGTTTGGTTTTTGAAGTTGCACATTTAAGAGCTGTTACCTGCTAGCTTAATGTGAGTTTTTTGGTCGTAACCCTTTGCCAAGCATGTTCACTGACACACACCAAACATGACCAGGCTTGTGCTCTTCAGAGAATTAAACTGTTGTTCAGATGCGGCGTCCATAATTCATCCTAACAAACATTACAATGTGTATAGTGCAAATAAAACACTGACCTAGCCACTTGACTGCAATTCCTTCAAAGCCCACCAGGGGTCCCATTCCATCACTTAGGGAGTCTGTGCTGCCTGATCACTTTGACTGTCGCTTCACCACTTAAAGAGAGTTACTAAACTTGTCCAAAAAAAGTTTGGAAATGTTTTGGGTCAATTATTTCGACCCTTTAATAATACTAATTGGTGTTGTATTTTATATCGTTGGAAAGCCTGATTAGTCACCTTTACAACGAGGTATAACTTATAAGGATTGTGCATTCGTGGAATGAGCAACACAGCTAAACGTGTGGGTTACGCCCCAAAGAAAATGTGCCAAAATCCCTTGCAATTTTCTTCTGTTGGTATTGACTGCTGTTTTGAGTTGCTTGGTGGAATGGATGATTTCACTCTCCCACAGCAATAAGCTTTTTACAGTTTATTCATTTTACACTGTCAGGGACCTCAGCAGTGTGTGGATGATCCATACACAGCCACGCTGGTCACCAGCCTGGTCTCATCCTCAACCAGGAGTTGTTGAAGGTCAACCAGCGTGGTTGTGTTGGTCACTCTGGCATGAACAGCACGCCCAAGATGATCCCACAAGTGCTGTCAATAAGTTGCCAGTCATACACCTGTAACTGGAACACACCTGGCAGCACTTGAAGCTTAAAACAGGAGTGAATACCAACAGAAGAACATTGCAGGGGATTTTGGCACATTTTTTTTAGGGTGCTACCCACACGTTTAGCTGTGTTGCACATTCCACAAATGCACGATCCTTACAAGTTATACCTCGTTGTAAAGGTGACTAATCAGGCTTTCCAACAATATAAAATACAACACCAATTAGTATTATTAAAGGGGCGAAATAAGTGACTGAAATAACGTTTCCGAACTTTTTTTGAGGAGTTTATTTCAGTACTGTCCCTGTACTCAAATTTAAGATGAACATTTTCGGTATTTTAATTTGAGCTTTATTGTAAATAGTGTGGCTCTTATTTCCATCACAACTTAACCACTTGCTTTCAAAAACTATTTGTACAGCTGAAGGGAGACAGGAAATGTTGGGAGGAGAGAGTCGGAGATGACATGCAGCAAAGGGTAGAGATCGGATTTGAACCCACGGGCGCTGCACAGAGGACTATAGCCTCTGTACATGGGGTGTGCGACATAACCGCCAGGCTACTAGAACCCTGTGTTTTTATATATTTTTTAAAACTGGAAACCATTTCAACAGCCTCTAATTGAGACCTGCCTTTTTACTCTTCAAAATCAACCAGGGACTGGGAGTGAAATTGAGATGGGCTTTTATTTGAAGTTTTAGGGTATGTAGGATCTTGAGCGGGCCGGTAACTCATGGGGTGTTATTCTTTCTCTGCCAGGATAAAAAAAGTGATCAATGAAGAGAATCCCTGTGTCACAGAGTCATTTAAAACTATCCCAACACAACGCGGAATTATTGTCTTTGCGTAATTAATAAGAGAAGAATGAAGAAAAGAGAAGAGTTAATATTGAACTGAGCTGCGAGTCCTCCTCGCTGAGAGGACAGGAGGATATGTGAAGCCGGAGTGCTGTTGGAGGGTGTTTATACCTGAAATCTGACCTGCGCCGTCTGTGGCTCTAAATATGCACCGTCTAATCTGCCCTCCTGTGAGTAAACTTGACTCCGACAGGTTTGGTTAGAGAAAGAACTTTGTTGTTGCTGTGCAGAAACTTTTTTGAACGTGTGACACTCTTCAAGATATTTGTGATAGTCCCTCTTCTCCCTCCCGTTTCCTGTCTCTCTCTCTCTCTCTCTCTCTCTCTCTCTCTCGCTCTTGCTTTCTGTTATGTTAAGTAGCAGGCCTGCTTTCTGTCCGCCACTCTCTCCTCCTTGGGTTTCAATTCCAAACATGGTTATCCTTCTAGGGCTCTATCGACGCCCCCCCCTCCCTTATCCCCGGTCCTCCAGCTGTTGGCTCCACAGTGCAGGCCGGTTCAGTTGGTGGCTGAGAGAAAAGGCAGAAAAGTGCACTCGACAAGAAGACTCAGAGGGGACAGAAGGTGCGAGAAGCCAGAGGGGAGAGAGAGAGAGAGACAGAGAGAGAGAGAGGGAGGAAGGGGACGCATAATGAGAGAAGAAGAAGAGTCCCATTCCAGCTGTGTTTCTAAAACAAACAGAGCCGTGAGAACTTCTTCATATTGAAGAATTTTCAGCTGCAGGCCAAGGGAACAAACATTTACCTCTGACATTTTTTGATCGACTTTGGCTGTTTATTTTTAATCAGGATTTCATTCAAACAAAACATCTTGTTGTTAGTGTTGCTCGGACAGAAATAGGCCCAAGTTTCATTTGGATAAGAAGTTTTTTTGGCTCATTCTTCAGGAGCCTCTTTTCAGCTTGTTTTAAACATGAGCACAGAAAACTCCACTCTTCTGGACAGCTTGTTCTTTGCTCCTCTTTGCGATGGCTGGACCAACAACACAGAGGGAGCCATCTACCACTTGGGAAACACCATGGTCTTCCTGGGCTACATGGGAGGCA
Source organism: Labrus mixtus (assembly GCF_963584025.1). NCBI lineage: Eukaryota > Metazoa > Chordata > Actinopteri > Labriformes > Labridae > Labrus > Labrus mixtus. Next base: position 8,523,584 of record NC_083624.1, read on the forward strand.
GCGGGGCCTACGGGTGCCTCTTCATCTTCGGCTTCCTCACCCCGGCCTTCCTGTGCTTGACCGTGTGGGGCTGGATCACCATGTGCGGCCTGGACGTCTTCACCTGGAACCTGCTCCTGCTGCTGGCCTGCCTGGCTCAGATCTGCCACCTCCTCTACCGGCTGCACCAGGAGGGCATACCCAGGGAGGAGCTGTCCTCCCTCTACCAGGCGGTGTACCTGCCGCTGGGCGTCCCCGTCCAGGTGTTCAAGGACATCGCGGGTGCCTTTGAGAACAGGGTGGTGGAGCTGAAGGCGGGAGAGACGTACGCAGTGGAGGGAAAGACATCAATCGACCAGCTCTCCTTTCTGCTGTCTGGGAGGTGGGCCGTGTGTGAACATCTTCACTCTATAGCAAATAATGCAAACCGCAAAGATTCTCAACACAGAATGCGACTAACAAGGGCTGTGAAAACACATCAGTACAGCCATACGCCTTTCGTCCTAACTCCTGCATTCAACTATCGAATCGCTAGCGCCAAATATCGATATGGCAATTTATAAATAATGTGCTGTGAACAGATTTCCCACCAAATTGCCTCACCAAGTTCCTACTTCATGCTTCTTTGCTGCCGCAGTAAAGAAATGAATCCTGCACATTTATGGGCATTTTCTTTTCTTTAGTTAATAGTCAATTTATTAATTAACTGTGTCACTGTGTTGTTATCGTCGGCCAAGTATCAGATATAGTATTGGGTGTGACCCTGCGATTCCCACCCCGATAACTAACACACTTGACCTAAAGTGGCAACACCACACTGAAAGATTTGCTTGAACCCTGCAATGACGGATCGGATATATTGTGCTTTTACAAGTTTTTAAAAACAAGCTTCAAACACAACAAATCCCAGATGTATCGTAACTTTTTCATGAATACAATCGAACGTTGAGCCTCCAGGTTCATTTTTGAATTTCCCAGCAATGTTATCAAAGAGCGCAGAGCACAATGCACCTAGCCGCTTTAAATAATCAGTTCAAAAAGAATGCCTTATAGCGTTTGGCTTGAAGGCTACAGCACAGTTACAACGTGCAGTTTATAAAGCTTCTAGTTCTGATTCGTTTGATGTAAAAGCCAACACTTACCGTCAGCAGCAGCAGCCATCTTGGTCCCTTGTTCAGTCACTGTCACAAACCAGTCCCTTATTAAATAACCTGTTGTTAAACAGAGGCAGAATCAGCGGGACTCACCCATGTGACGTCACGTCTTTTAATGCGGAAGTAAACACAAACGTACTAAAATGTCTCCAGGAGACCCTGTGGTTTATTAATTTCGGAATTTCTTTCAAAATATTATTTTAAAGTTATTTTCCTATAAATTGCTTAACTGCTGTCTTCAACCTGCAATATGCTCTTTAAATGTACACACAAATGGACGACACGTCTCCACCGCCTCTTGTTGTGCAAAACTGAAGCTAAAATACCCCAGGGGACAGACGCCGGCATCTTGTGCCGGTGACATCAATACGACCCAGACTCTGCATGGTAGAGATTGGCTGTTGGAGCCGTCATGTTGATGTCCCGCCCCTTCTTCTGCTAATGGAAGCGCACGTTTCATTTACAAACTAAACGGCAAAGATCCCTCAGGTCAGTACAGTCCACAGCAGAACAGATTCTCGTGTCAGTTTGAAGCAGACACTCACGGTTATAGAAAGATCAGTGACTCTTGTCGGGACTCTCACAGTGTGTCACCGTTCCTCCTGCATTCATCAACAGAGCTGTCAATCATGGCGTTATACCCTTTAGTATAGCATCGAACTAAACTACTCAGAAAAATGAACACTCTGTCTGGCATGAATCAACATTATAAGAACTAACTACAATGACAGAAACCATGTTTTAGAAGGATGTATTTGATGTGTATATTTTGATTTTCTAGTGTGACCTTTGTCCCATCTGTCAACATGGAGACGGCGGGCTTTATGACCTTTACTGTGGCTGGCCAGTAGGAGTTGATGGAGACGTTTTGGCTTCCTTTTTGGGAAGCTGTCATTTAATCCCTCTTTGGATGAAGTCTTTATGGTTTAGTGGAATTAGTTATATTACGTGATGCATGTGCCGTGCAAAAAAACATGAGCCTGCGGAACCGCTGGTCCACAGGCTAGATGACAAGTCGTTTATTTATATAGTAGCACATTTCAGCAACAAGGCATTTCAAAGTGCAAGAGCAAAAAAAACAGTCAGCTAACAGTTGTTTACCCAGACATGTAGCAGACATGAGCATTCAATTGTAGTTGCATTTGTGGCCATTGAACGGGTATAAACTCAATATTAACTCTTGTGTTGTTGTGGTCTCTAATAGGAAGCCTGCTAAATACTTCAGTTTGTGCAGTAGCTACTGTATCTGCTAGCTTAGCATGTTTGTAGTTTGGCATTATCCCAATAGCACACAGCCAGTAGTATGTTTTCTGCAGGATTTAGTCACATTAGTATCTCGTTATAATGTGTAGTGTTGGTTTAATTTCCTCATGTAGTTAAAGAAGAACACCCATTGTTTTCAGGAAAGCTCCCATTTTAACCGACGCCTGCTGATCTGTGTTCCTATTTCTGACTCTTTCATGCTGTTGGCAGCCTGTAAGTGTAACAGGAAGCGAATCCTCTTCATCCAAACATCCTCAGAGTAGAGCTGCATTACATTTCACAGTCCTGGAGCCGACACAAGAGAAATGTTGTAAACAAAGTATTTTTGTCTGTGACTCACGACTGTGCCGTCCCCCCTGCACGCTGCCAGCTGGTTCAATGATATCTCTGTAGTCGGGACGGGAGCAGACACCGACTGCTGCATTTAAAGTAAATGTTGGCAGATGACAACTCCTGTACGAGCCAAAGTCAGAACAACAGACATAAAGCTTGTGATTTTTTCCCCACAGCTCTAAAATGTTTACTTCTGTAACTGTCTGACAAACTTATAAAGTACATCTTCATAATTATAGGAAAAGCATCAGTGGTTAGTCAACTACGTTTTCACAGTAGTGCTTTAAACATATTTCCTATTACAGATTTGAACCATACCAAATGGCTCAAACACCATTTGACAAACTTTATGCTGATTTTTATATTTACTCCACTACATTTTTGCCCTTTCTACTCAACCACATTTATTGTCCAGCCTTGGCTCGTAGTAACATTTCAGATGATATAAAATAAAATCAGCTAAAAGGTTACGATGTATTATATAAAGAAATTAAGATAGAACTGAATGATCTGAACCTTTACTGTCTGCAACCTTTATCATGCTTTTACATTTTTGCATCACTTATTGACAGTACATTTTGATGCAAATTGATTTGTTTATTTTAGGCTGGATGCACACAAGACGATTTTAAAGTCTTAACCGATTAAAAAAAAAGGTGGGAGACTACCGACATAAGAACAGTTTCAACACATTTTTAACATTATAATCCTCCAAACACACACAGACAAAGATTTGTCCAGACCACGAGACAACACACCTGCCGTCTGTATCACACAATTACACAGTGGCGATTCAATAGACACAAGAGCCTTTTCCCAGGCGGCCCTATTGTGGTATGTCTTTAACGAGACATTATAAAGGCACTTATGTTGTTGCCATGGTTCCACAATCTGGCCTTTTTTTTCCTCAATATTCCACCTGGAAACATATCAGCTGCCATGTGTGTGAGCTGTACATCCGGATGGTGACGCTTCCTGGTCTGCTCGCTCTCATTGGCTACTATTGTGTCTGAGGCAGCCCAATCTGGAATAGGAGCTCGGACTTGATCAGGATCAGGGCCGCACCTTAAATCATGTCCTGTTTAACAAGCTTAAGCGAGATAGAAGATGTTTACATGATGCGATTATTTTTAAAACCTGTGATTACTTCTTTTACTTATAGTAGATATTACATGCTGCTCAGATGTCCACTAATTAGAAGTTTACCTATGTTTGGACCTTTGACTGTTTATAGAAATGGACAACGCATCAATGTGCCTCACAAACTTTAGAGGTCATGAAAAACTGACACGGGGCTTTACGGTCTGGCTCAGAGTCGACCTTCAAGCTCATTCAGGAGGTGTTAGAGTCAGTCAAAGCCACACCAAACCCAGAAGCCCATTCCCTTAAACATTTGTTATTCTGCTCATGTTTATTATCATTAAAGAGAAGAACAGCCTTCCTCAAACTATTGCCACAAAGTTGGAAGCAAATGAATGTCTTACATATTGTTATATTCTTTGGCCTTTAGAATTCAAGGAGACTTTACCCTGCATGTAAAGCAGCAATACCCAAAGACAAGGGTGTCTAAATGTTGTTTCCTTTGCCGTGTGTGCCACAAAGCAGAGCACCAGCTGTACCATGACATTTTCAGCACGGTGCTCTCCAGTGGAAACCCTTTCTCCTGATAGTGTGAAGTGCTGTACAGGAGAATTAACACTACAGCATGCAGAGAAATAGCTGCTAATTTACACCCAGAGTTATGAAGGATCTAAATAAAGACTGTGAGTTTTAAAATGCTGCAAAGAGAAGCTCTATTATCAACTAATGCTCTAGTAGATTTGTCATCTATTTTTAAATATCTTTGTTGGATCAGTTTATAGTGTCTGATGATTAAACTTCTCATTAACTGTCTTGGTTTTATCCTTTGTTATTAGCAAATCTGCTGTACAATAAGCTTCTTGCTTTTCTTCAGATGAATCTGGGAATAGAAGCTTTTTTTAAGAACTATTTCCTGGAAAGCCGACTCTTTTGACGTAATCCACTGAAGGATTTAGTGTTCAGAGTGCTGGGTTATCTCAATCTGCGGAAGTTATTCTATTTCTAATCAAACCTCTCCTGGTGTTTGAAACGATAACTTTTCAGTGCAGCAGGAATCATGGCATAAAAAGGAATCTTGGTTTAGCTAATTATTTTAAAGATAATGTTTGTATGCAAGTCTTCAATTGGATGAGAATTTCTTCGGCCTGGCTCTGCAGAGTGACCTCCGGCTCTTTCTCTCTCCTCTCATCATCACTTCTTAATCCCAGTCTCTCTTTTTAACCCTTTATCTCTCTCTCTCTCTCTCTTTAGGATCAATGTATCTCTGGAGGGTCAGTTCCTGCACTACATCCAACGCCACCAGTTCCTCGACTCTCCGGAGTGGGAGTCTCTGAGACCAAATGAGGAGGGAAAGTTTCAGGTATGAGACTTGACATGCAGTCCATTTCGGGAGAGTTGAATAAGTGACTGCAAGGTTAAAAGTCCCAAGTGTTCAAGGAAACTGTAGGAGCCAAACGAAATGATGTAACTGGAAAAGAAAACCACTCTCTGGTCTCAAGTTGTCTTTTATCGGACTCTTCATCAGAGTGATCAGCTGAACAGGAGAAAGTAGATATGCTCTTGTCTTTGCTTCAGGTTTGTTCAGTTTAAGTCCAAAGTTGGAAGTGACCGTTTAAACTTTGGCAGCACTAGCACTACTACCTGTTAATCCTTGTGTAATCCTGTAATCCTTATGCTAAGCTACGCTAACTACATGGGGTCATCCCTATATGTTCCCTCAGGCCCATGTTCCGTCATTTCTATGAAATTTCCCCGCCATCAAAATCAGGCCCTATGTTCCCTCATCCAGATGTTCCCTCGAGAATCCCCCCCCCCGCAAATAAAGCCCTATATTCCCTCAGCCCGATGTTTTCTCATGCCTGCATTCCCCCAGCATCTGGGCTGGACCTTCTATAATGCACATAACATGTTGTTACACCCTGAAATCAAAGCAATGAAAGCAAATTATTTGCTCAAGAAAATGTTCAACTCGACTGAACAAGGAGGTGACAAAAGTGAGGCAAGTAATAAACTGAGGGCTGAAGGAACATACGACTGAGGGGACATAGGGTAGAGGGAACATAGGGCTGAGGGAACATAAACCCTTTTCACACATACGGAAATCTCCTGAAAAACTCCGGAGATTTGGCTACCCGGAGGGGCTTTAGGCTATGTGTGAACGCAAACAGCCGCATTTTTCGCGCTGACTTTACCCAGAGTTTCTCCGACCAGACCCATAGTATTTTATCTGCAGAAAGTCCGAGTGAGCTGATGTGAGAACGCAGAAGCATATACTCCGGAGATTTCAATTTAAGCCAATGGAAAGAGAATGGCGTTTATATACAGTGACTGCCTAAAGTGTCTGCACGAGACCACTACGATCTCCGTGCACGTAATTAAACGGCTGCATTATGTTTTCTGTTCGTCAGTATGTTGTTCTCCACTCTTTTGTTGATGTTGTCATTCCATTGGATTACACATAGCATTGATAGGTCGGCAGAATCTCCGGAGCGGTCCTCCTGCAATTATCTAGATATTATCCAGAGTGCATATGTGAAAACGGCTATAGGGCTGAGGGAACATAGGGCTGAGGGAACATAGAGCTGAGGGAACATAGGGCTGAGGGAACATAGGGCTGAGGGAACATAGAGCTGAGGGAACATAGGGCTGAGGGAACATAGGGCTGAGGGAACATAGAGCTGAGGGAACATAGGGCTGAGGGAACACAGTGTTGAGGGAACATAGAGCTGAGGGAACATAGGGCTGAGGGAACATAGGGCTGAGGGAACATAGGGCTGAGGGAACATAGAGCTGAGGGAACATAGGGCTGAGGGAACACAGTGTTGAGGGAACATAGAGCTGAGGGAACATAGGGCTGAGGGAACATAGGGCTGAGGGAACATAGGGCTGAGGGAACATAGAGCTGAGGGAACATAGAGCTGAGGGAACATAGGGCTGAGGGAACATAGAGCTGAGGGAACATAGGGCTGAGGGAACACAGTGTTGAGGGAACATAGAGCTGAGGGAACATAGGGCTGAGGGAACACAGTGTTGAGGGAACATAGAGCTGAGGGAACATAGGGCTGAGGGAACATAGAGCTGAGGGAACATAGGGCTGAGGGAACATAGGGCTGAGGGAACACAGTGTTGAGGGAACATAGGGCTGAGGGAACAAAGGGCTGAGGGAACACAATGTTGAGGTAATAAAGGGCTGAGGGAACACAGTGTTGAGGGAACATAGAGCTGAGGGAACATAGTGTTGAGGGAACAAAGGGCTGAGGGAACATAGAGCTGAGGGAACATAGAGCTGAGGGAACACAGTGTTGAGGGAACATAGGGCTGAGGGAACATAGGGCTGAGGGAACATAGAGCTGAGGGAACATAGAGCTGAGGGAACACAGTGTTGAGGGAACATAGGGCTGAGGGAACACAATGTTGAGGGAACATAGAGCTGAGGGAACACAGTGTTGAGGGAACATAGAGCTGAGGGAACACAGTGTTGAGGGAACATAGAGCTAAGGGAACACAGTGTTGAGGGAACATAGAGCTGAGGGAACATAGAGCTGAGGGAACATAGAGCTGAGGGAACATAGAGCTGAGGAAACATAGTGTTGAGGGAACATAGAGCTGAGGGAACATAGAGCTGAGGGAACATAGAGCTGAGGGAACACAGCTCACCCACAAATCAAACAAAATGGACTAACTTGTAAATAATTGACACGACTGGTGAGTAACTTAGAATCATCAATATTTAAGTATTCCCTTCACTCATACTCCACAGGTGACCCTAACAGCGGAAGAAGACTCCCGCTACATCTCTTGGCGTCGCCGTCGTCTCTACATGCTGATATCAAAGGAGCGCTACATCGCTCGTCTCTTCTCCCTCATGCTGGGCTACGACCTCGCCGAGAAGCTCTACAACCTCAACAACAAGCTCTACATCAAGACCGGCGTGCTGCTAGACATCCGCCTGCCCAGCCTCTACCACGTGCTGGTCCCCTCCTCGCAGGGCAGCGAGGGCGGCAGTGGCAGCGACAGCGGCTTCAACAAGGAGCAGCAGGGCGAGGATCCAGCACCAGCCTACCAGACGTTGGATCCAGTTCAGTCTCAGCCTCAGGGACCAAGAAAGACCACCCAGGATGACACCAAGGCCCCCCAGCATGACCGTCACCAGCACCCGTGGGCGTCAGACCCGGACCTGCCCTCTGGTGAGGACTCTACCAGCCTGGTCCTGGAGGACTTTGCTGATGTGGCGGGCTCCTTAACGGATTATGGCAGTGAGAGGGATTATTTGAGGTAGAGGGGGCAGGGTGCTGGAGCTAACACACTGGGTCACCACTTAAGCTACGTGTAAGTACCGCACCTGGGCAGAGGGGGGCGCTGTGTGTGCATGGAAGGCTTGCAGTGCACATTTCTAACTAACCCGGCTTTTTGACACGAGAGAGCAGGGCTGGGCATTAACGCTGGCATCAGTAAATTAAGAAAGCATGAAATATAGGACTCTCATTTAGAACAAAAATCGTCATCAAGTATGCATGTATTACAGTACTGGTACTTTTATTTGAATGCCACTATTGGCTTGCTGGTGAGCTTCACAATTGGATAGCTGCAATGCATTGTGGGGCGGTTTAGTATGACAAGTGTATGTACATCATACTTCAAAAATCTGGCCAATCTAGTATACATCAGGGCATTTGTCGCACTCAGTGTGGCGTCAAATGAAGTATGAATAGTATGAAAGTATGTGGTTTTGGACACAGGCTTCCCATCAGGCCCTCAAACGGGCCCTCGTCAAATTCAATTTTATAATATTAACTCATGCATGTTGGATCAGTGGCATTAGCCTCCTCGTCCTCACTGCCATTGGCCTTCAGAGCTGAATTAAAAAAAGTTATTGTTGGGCTCAAATGCTCTTTTTCTTCTCTTTTCATTTTTAGCTTCACAAATGTTGTGCAGGTCTCGGCATGAAGATACACAGTTTTATTATTACTGGTCAGTGGGCCCTACCCCTACCCCATGAGGTTAACATTACAAAAACGTTTAAAAGAGGAGGTTTAACTTTTGCTTCAATCTTAGAAGGACCATGTTTTCGATGACCTCCATGGGGCCCAGCTGCTTTCCCCTATTCCCCCCCCCCCCCCCCCCCCTTATGGACGGCCTTATTTCCCACATCCATTTCTTAATCCAGTTTAACATAACTAATGAACGTTGCACCTTAAGACAACTACAGTCCATTGTTTTCAACAAAGAAGAGATGCCTGCAGCCATCTCCATTGTTTAAGAAAATGCCTCGACTGCACTTCAACCTGCTCCATATTAGACCGATGTTTAAGATTGACCTAACACGATTCAGGTCATATGAAAATGTGTTTGAATACGAGGGGATCCAAACCTCATCTGCCAGAGAAAATAAAACATGAGCAGTTTTTGTCTTGTTCCCAGTGCTGAAAACATGTTCCAGCCTTAGCTGTTATGTAATTAACTTTTCTGGTTTGTTTCTGTTTGTTTATTTTATATCCACAATCTGCTCTTAATTCTGCCTGCATTTTGCATAAACAAATCAAAAGTGGTTAATCAGTGTAATTCCAAAGCTTTCAGGGAACTACCAAACTATTTGTAGATTTAAATTATTTTCCTCCCAGGCTCTTCATCGTCGGGTTATCTGGATTATTAGTCTATTTCCACTCAATATTTTAAGATTTAAACTCCCTGCCAGCTGCTCTGAATCTGTTTGCTTTGGCTCTGCTTCTCATAAGCTTGCAGTCATCTTTGCTACAGTAGCAGAGTTAAATTAGAGGGGAAAAGCACTATAGCACCAAATGAGTGCCGCGTTTCTTGGTTGTTGTTTCAGACAGCTGATGAGGTCCAGCATGCTGCCGTAATTTGTATGTGTGTCCTGTGTAGGGGTTCGACATTGAGCCCGATGGCAGCTGTTTTATTTTTTTTTATCTGATAAGGATTACGGCCTGGTAATTTAGGGGATGTCCAAAAAAATGCAGTGCCATGTTATTAATCCAATGTGCCCACCCTGTAAGCACTGTGTCTGTAAATTCCTTCATCCCCTCCTCAGCCCCGCCCGCACAGTGACTGTCCCAAAATCAGCCCTCGACCAATCAGAAGTGGAGGGTCAAATTTCATAGCTGGATGGTGGTGGGGTCAGTGCAGGGTTTGGGTTGCAGGGGGGGCTGTAAAGTCTATCACAGACAGTAGTAGCACAACTTAACAGGTGGTGTAAAATAACATCACTTTAACTAGAACCTCACTCTTAAGACTAGAGTGTAATGCTACTTCATAGACAGGGGCGTGTCCAGACTTTTTGACTGGGGTGGCCCAACTGAGGCATTGAGGGGTGGCCTGAAATATTCGTGAAAAGCATTTAATCCCCCTTTTTGGTCTATGATATGTACTTTAGCTACAAACATTGAAGTATCATGAAGAAGTTCTGGAGAAGAAATCTCCAAACGGCCTGTTTGAGCACACATTTACTGAAAAGTGGAGCAGGCAAAAGGCGGAGAGGATGGACTTTTCTCATCATTGGGGGGCTTGTAGACAGACTAGGGACACATATTAGTTTACAAAATACAAAGTGTATTTTGCATAATATATGAAATTTAAATCATGACATGACATGACTCAAGTGTGAATTAGTAAAATGACAACTTCCAGCTCAAGTTGTTTGCTAAATGTAAACTCGTTTGGGCTCGTTTCAGTTCAATATATCTTCTCGTTAGTGCAGAAAAACACATTACAGTTCCAACACAGATTTAATTGGCACAGCAGCTCTAACTTGTATCATTACCTGTCATGTAATCAGGACGTCAGCGTGAACACACTCCAAACTGCCTCCTAACTGAAGTGTCCTTGTTGACTCCGCAGGAGATGACAGCGACAGAAATGTTCCACCTCGTTTCCAGAGAGGCAGAGCGCCGCTGGCTCCCACCGACACTCCCAAACTGTGAGGACAGTCTCTCCTGGAAACACTTTAACTACTTTATTATTTACAGCTTAGCAGTATGAATGTCTCACATGTCACCTGTGATCTGTGTGTCTCTCCCTGTTCTCACCTGAGTTCATCTCCTCTTTGACATGGCCTCTTTCTATTCTTTTTTACATTTGTTTTTGTAAAAGGAAAGACATTATGATATGATTAATAAATCAATACAAGGAGCCTATATTTGCCACTTTATAAACTCAAATAAGGGCAAATTAAAAGGCCAAATTTAAGATTATAAAGCCTTTAATCAACCTTTTGGCCACCTCAAGAAACTGTAATCTGCCTCAAAAAATCAGTTTCTTTCTCAGAAGGATCGGGGAACTCACTTCATTTAGTTAATCAGATATGAACTCACATTTCTATGACGTGTTTCTGTTGTTGTTGTTGTCATGGAGAAACAACTGTCCAATTAAAGACAGATATTGTAACTTCCAGATGTATAATACGACTTTAAAGGTCCGCCAAAAGTAAGTCAAGTCACCACTGAGGACAACCTTCACCTTGTTACTTACAGTCACAGAATATGTCCAAAATGTAAAAAAAAAAAAATGAGGGCTGCACAAAATCTGAACAAAGCTGACTTTGCGATATCTTCTCTTTCTGTGATATATATGACGATATGAAGAAAAGAGAAACTCAAACCAGATAAATGCGGTGTGTTTTTACGCGCTTATAAGGCCTCAATGATGTCAGAAAACGGTACGATGTGTGATTACTTTGATATTCCGATAACGACATGAAGTGCGGTAAACAAACAAAACTTAAAGAGTGAATATCAGCTGCAACTCTGTTTTTATCTTTAAACAATACTTGTGTTCGCAACATGTTTCTCCTGAATCCATAAAATAATATAATTTTTTTAATCACTTAATTGGCACCAAATAATGTGAACGTAGCTGACAGCTAACTTTGGCTTAATGTGACTGCATCAACATGCCGTTATACCTGGGCCTCCATCAAACAGGTACGATGCACAAAGACTCAGACACTATGGCTTCCAAAGATATACTAATGTATTCACTATACACCTTAAAGAACACAGTGTATATGTTGAGGAGCCGTAGAGTCTTTGTGCATCATATCTAGTGATTTTTCACAACTAAGCACCAAGTGATGTGCATGTGTTTGCTGACGTTTTCCCTCCATTAAACAGATAAAATGTGCACAAACTGAGTGAGAAATAAAATTAAATATTACTTTTTTACTGCGATAAATTCAGATTTTTGCAATGTGTTTGTTGCAAATGCTCGTATAACGATGCCACTGCGGTTTGTGCAGCCCTGAAAAAAATGCATCCTGTGATACTGAAACAAGTGCCTTCGCTTTTCATCTCACAAGACACAATATGTTAATTAATAAGAGTTGGAACTACCGATTAAAATCAGCTCTTACTAAAGTTGGGAAAGATTTTGTTTTCCTCACTTCTCAAGAACTTTCCACACCTATTTAAGTACAAAAAAAAATAACTCCGCTCCGTTCATTCTCTCTTCAGGGCTGGAAGTTTATATACCTGAATCGATCCTGAGGTGTTTCAGGGTTTGAAATGTTTGTTGTCTAAGACGGAGCTTCACAGTTTCTCATTTTCAGCCTGACACCACCTTCATTAGTCGGACACTCTTTTACATCTTTGGGGAAATGTTAGATGCCTGTAGATCATGTTTTTTGTACATTTTTGTAACTGATTGAGAGTTTAATACACACCTGTATACTGTGAAATACATTCATTGCCTGTTATTTACTTCTTTTTGAGTGAAATGGGATTGAAATGTACAAAATCCAACGTGTTTAAAATATTTCCATGGGGCCAAGATTTCTCCATAAACTGAATGTGTGCAGTGGACATGTAGTTTGTTTTCTTTGATTTTTTTATTTTTTTTTCCTCCTTCTTATATCTCACATGACCCCCAAAACAACCTGATCAATCATTCACAAATTGACAACATCTTTCTTCTTGTCTGTAATGACAGAAAAATATCAAAGTGGTTCCCATCAACGTGTTTCCGGTTTCTTTTGTTGAGCTGCATTTTTTGTTTTGTTCCGTTTTTTGCTGAAGTTTTGCTTTGAGAAAATTTTTTATCTCAGAATCTGACAAACAAATGATATTATTTAGTTTCAGCAGACGAAGAAAAGCACAGTGAGCAGGTTTATTGCTTTGCTTTAAAACGACAAACTGAATTCAGCAGCGCTACATTAAAAAAACACTTTCACCTGAAACATCATAAAACTATGTCATAGAAAAAAGTCGTCAAAGAAGAAAAACAAAGGACAAGACTAAAAACAAACTGTAGATGCATGACATACATGACTGTATCTGACTGATGGTATGGTGTTATAGGAAGTCAGTTGGGCAGCATATTAACTTAACAGTGACGTAAATCTAGACTGCGGTGGGTTTGTTAGTGTAAAACTGTAAGCTTCATCTGAAAAATAAAACATATTTCTTTGGCTTCACCGGCTGAGATTTGAATCTCTGATCATCTTCATTGACATTGAAAGAGGTGTTGAACACTGACTTCTTGTTGAGGACTTCACCGTAGATGCACTGAGTGTTTTTTTTTCATCAGTGTCGTGTCTTTATTAGTAGTCGCACACCTGCACGAAGTCATGAAACCACGGAGCTCCTCGTCTGATGTGGAAGTTGTTCACACACAGCGGCACGTCTTGCCTGAAACAAGAACAGTTACAAATTTGTAACTTTAACAAAAGATAAGAAACATTTAATTGATCCCCCATTCTGGGAAAATGTGGTTGTTACAACAGCTCAAAAACAGAGGAACAGAATCAGCAAAACATTTTTTGTTCAGTAATTTTAATTACTGTAAAAATAATGTTGTATTTGGGGCGCGGGTGGTGCAGTGGTTAGTGCGCGCGCCCCAAGTATGGAGGCTGTAGTCCTCCGAGTGGGCGGCACAGGTTCAAATCCAACCTGTGGCTCCTTTCCCACTCTCTCTCTCTCTCCCTGATTTCCGACTCTATCCACTATCCTATCTCTCAATTAAAGGCACAAAAATCCCCCAAAAAAAAATCTTTAAAAAAAAAAAGAAGAATGTTGTATTTAAAAATACAAGAAGATAGATATGGTAGTATTCAAATTAAAAAAAAAAAAAAAAAGGAATAAAATGTCACTTGTGGAAAGACAAGAACACACAGTGTGTAGCATCTTGATTGTAACGAACATTATGGTACAGTCAGAGTCACGTGATGGTGATGCTGTTAAAGAGTCTGACTGCAGTTGGAATGAACGACCCACTGTAGCGCTCTTTCTTGCAGGGTGGACGTCTGAGTCTGCTGCTGAAGGAGCTGCTCAGAGCCCCCCATTGTGTCATGCAGGGGGTGAGGGGGGTTGTTCATGATGGATGTAAGCCTGGCTAACATCCTCCTCTACAGAGTTCAGAGGATTGTTTTTTTTTATTAAAAGTTGTATTTGTTTATTTGTTGCTCTAATTTGAACATACAGTGACATCGGTTCTGTAACATTTAACCATGCACATTCTCAGCTGTGTTGCTCTTAGTGTTTATAGCAAAATGCTTATTTGAAACACCTGTCCATGGAGGCTTTTTTCAGAGCGTGCAATTAAAAAACCTCGGACAAAACACAGTTATTTTTGCCTTTATTGGACAGCTGAAGAGAGACAGGAAACGCTGGGAGGAGAATCAGTTTGACTTCCTCTTATCAACCCATGTGACAGCTTCAAGGTTTGAATACAAGGCCATCTCGTTTTATCGGTTGCCATAAGAAACCATATTTGGATGAGACGGTGGATGAAGGTCGTCAGGCCTATATCTTCATTAAAGGTCACTATATTATCAAATCGTCATGCTCTGGGACATAAATCCTGCTTCACCATCTATTTTACTCTTACAGGGACCATGTTGACATGAAGTCATTAATCATGTAAGAAGTCGGGCCATTCTTTGAATTTTCTTTCAAAACTAGCAACATTGCCCCCTATTGGCCATTTCATAAATGCACTTTAAGGCACTTCTTCGTGGGCTTAACTGTTTTTAAAAACCTGATGTCTACATCCTTGGCTTCTGCACAGTGTGTTCTCTTGGCTTGATGGAAGGATTGATTAGAGATGTTGTTCGAAAAATACAATTTTAAGAGTGCAAGGAGTGCAAAACATTGGAGTTTTGCTTCGTTTTCCCATTCATAAAAATAAATATTGCTGCTGTTACTCAGTCCGCCATGCAGACAAGAACACAAATGACAAACTGTTCTTGATCTGTAGCTTGTGTATTTCATCTCCTTATGAGGCGGCTCAACAGAAACAGGCCTGGAGGCTGTTTGGTTTCCAGAACCCGTAAATGATTCACAGTTTACAGACACATAATATCTCACAGGAGTCTGTGTGGGAAATTAAACAGAGTGCAGTGTGTGTGTGTTCATCGTGTTCAGATAATGCACCTGTTGGAGGGGAACTCAGAGACACACACAGACTTGACGTGGATGTCTCCCTGCCTGTAGAAAGCTCCGGTGTTCTTCAGCTCGATGGTTTGGATCTCACACAGAGGCAGCGGGTGAGTCAACACCGTCCTGTACATCGTCGTATCTGTCCGACTGAAAATAAAACATATACACGAAGCATGTCAGAAAACACAAGATAGACAGACACACTTGTAGATAAACAACATTCATCACAGAGGACAGTTATTACCTCCTGTGTTGAACAGAGCGCTGCGACAGACTGACTGCTACATCTCACAACATCTTTATCAACAATCTAGCACATGAGCTAATAAGGTTTGCAATAATAGTTTTTGCAATCTTGCAATAAAGTGAGCAAACAAACAGATTAAAAAAAAGTGTTATACGCCCTCCTGAACTGAAGTAAACCTCCGCGTGGGCACATTTCCTGCAGCTGCAGGCTGCACCTGCACCTGCGCCTTTACAGTGGAGCACCGTACAGTAAATCTTCTCTTGAAATAGAATCTGTTTGCTCAGCTTTTTTTGGGTTAAACAAAGAGAGAGAAATAATAAATATGAGGTAAGGCTGCTGCATCTCAGTCTGTCAGCAACTATACAGAGGGAGTCAAAAATAATGCTGAAATCCTCAATTTAGCTCCTCTTAAATTTCTAATTGATGGTGATAGTTTTGATTTTGGGATTGGTTTTGGGAGTACAATAACAAAATGTCCTCATATTTGAGGATTAAAGGGACAGGTGTAGCTGGTAAACATTAGGAAAAAGTGATAAAGTTATGGCACACATTTTTTAGCTGGGATTAGTGAAGGATCAAAATAGGTTACCATAGGTAGGTTATTAATAAGTATGTAAGAAATATGTATCAGACATAATGCTTGCACGCTGTGAGTGAAGTAGGTTTTTTTGCAAGTTAGACACACATTAAGATAAATTGACAAAACATTGATAAGAAAGAAAGAGGAAAACCTGCTCTCTGTCGGTGACCTATACATCACATAAAATAAATCAGGATAAGTAAAAATACTTTACAGTAAAAGTGTGTTTTTCATTCATTTCTAAACAAAGTTAAATTCACCAATGTGACCAAACCTTTTAAATCTATACACCATAACAAAGATTGTACGTTGACGTTACTTTTGGTACCTACAGTCTCAGTCTCTGTTCTTTCCTGAGGCTCTCCGTCCTCAGTGTCACCTCGACCTCAGCGCTCTTATCCAGAGGAGAAACCTCCAGCCGCAGCAGGATGTGATGAGCTGCTCAGAGGAACAGAATATTAAAAAATAAAGTATAATTAAGTACTTACTTAAAAAAAAAAAAAAATCTTCTCAGAGGAAGGTAAGGCACAATAAAATGTATGTGCAGTCTGAAGTTTGACTTACTGCATTAATAAGTGACAAAAACGAAACCATGACGCATTCAGAAACCGAAACCAACACCTGGATCACATTAGTAGGCGACAAATTTCGTCAAGCTAGCTAGCAACAATAATTTCCTCTTAGATAATATTTTGCAAGCCAAAACGTTTGTATACAAGCAGCTTAGCAAGCTTGCTATGAACTATGACAAGCGTATGGCTTAAACAATATCTTGCATTGTTAGCTTTGTAACAAACATAGCTGTTAAAATGAATTTACAAACTGTCTTAGCTAGCTAGCAATAATTCTAGATTAGTAAACTACGGTTAGCTAAATAAACATAAATGTAATACCTTAGTTTTCCCCTGACATTAGACAAATTATTTAACTACCCCTGAAGTACTAGAAGAGAGGCTGTGTGCAAAAGTTAATATTAATTTGCAGCTAGCTGGTAACTATTTTGTAACAAAGCTAGTAACTAAACTGTGCTACATTTAGCGTAGTTCATTCTAGTGCAATAAAAGACATCACTTTAGTGTCATTCTTGGCCTGAAAGACTTTGCAAAATGTCCTTTCTTGTGCTTTGAAATTGACTTTTGTGTTGTATACTGGGCACCAATCATTTCTCATGTTAGCTAGAGAAGCTTGATGTAACATGACGTAACACCCTTTGGGTTTTCCTGGTAAACACATTTCAAGTTAATATAAAAATTAGTTCACAGGTTGTTATGGGAAACGTTAACTCATTGGCGAGACAAACTAACTCAGCCTGTAGCTAGATGCACATTTCTCCACACCTAAACTTTAAAATCACACATTTTCTCACGAACATCTTAAGACATCCAGACACTGACCGCAGAAAGGTGTCGAAGAAGACGTGAGGAGGAACAGCCTCTGCTCTTTGGGGATTGGAGATATTGTTATCCCACTGTTTTCTGATAAACCTGAAACACACACAACACAGACACACACAACACACATGTAGATGATTAGGGTCATCCTTTAGTTCTTCTGCACATGCGTCACAAATCAAAGGGCTCTCATGTACATTAACTGTGGAGCTATATCAGTGTGCGTTGGTGTATCGGGGGTTGAAATGATAAGAAGTTTCCAGAAGCTGTTGTGAGATGGGACCAGGCCTGCAGCAATGGATGCCGAATATATCTGCTGGTGAGGCAGAAGCTAAACAGAGAGCAAACACAAGCTGCCTGATTTATATTATTTTATTCTTTCTTCTTAAATTTTAGATTATTGAATGTGTAGTGTTTTAATTTTAAAGGTTTATTTTGGGGCTTTTTATACCTATAGATATAGGTCAGTGGATAGAGGCAGAAATCAGGAGAGAGAGAAAGCAGGGAAAGACAGAGTCACAGGTAAGACTCGAACCTCCGACTTCAGCCTCCGTACATGGGGCACGTGCACTAACCACTAGGCTACTGGTGCCCCGCTTTCTCTTGTTATTTGATGTAATGGAAAAAAAACCAGTAACTCATTACAGATCAAAAATTAAAATGAAAACAGGTAACAGATACGGGAACAAAGGTAAATTGTGGATATTACTTTGGACTCGTCAGCTGAGCTTTCTGAGAGTGTTTTTTTTTTTTAAAGTTAAATGAAACATTCATAGACACAGAAGAGTCCTTTTACATCACCATGACTACAGGGAGACACTAAAGGGGCCCATGAGGGACAAAATAGCATGCAATTAATCGTTAGAAAAAAATGTTTAAAGCATTAGTTTCCGACCTTAATTAATCACGATTATTAATGCTGACAGCCATAGTTTTTTTAAAATGTATTCTTCTGTAGTCCTACTTTATTTTGGTGTAAGTTTTTATAGCTGTAAATAAACGTAGAAAAAGACTCCTAAAGTAAAAGTTACTCAAATTTAATAACTGGTGGAAGAAGTTCATGTCAAAAAAAAAGTGAGTAACATTTTCGCAGCATTACGGGCAGAAAACTGTATTTAAATATAAAGCGTTTTTAAATAGCCTAGTAAGAGATGTATTTGATAAGAAAGGACACACATTAACTGGGAACACGTCTACCTCTCAAACTATTCAGACACACCCTTATCTTTTGTGCAAACATTTTATAAAAGATGCATAACAAAACACATTACTCTTCAGTTCGAGGTGTGTGTTCTCAGGTGTTTCCTTACCTATAGTTGGACATGTGCCCTTGAAGATGTCACAGTCCAAACAGTTTCCCTTTAGGAAGTCCTCATAACTGGAGCAGGGGATCCCAATCAGCGGGCACGAGCCGTTCAGCGCGCTCATATAGACGTGCAGCGCCCTCATGTGGTCACAGATCACATAGCCGTACACTGGGAAGTAGACAAGAACTGACAACACACAGACACTAAAGGGGCCAAAGGTCTGGAGGCTACACTTTTCAAAAATCAAGATATTTAAAATGATTGATGCATCATTTTAATCATCTTTATTTCAGCCAACTTTAAACACACACACACACACACACACACACTCACACACACACACACACACACACACACACACACAGTCTGGAAGCTGCAAATTGTATTTGTGGGTGCTGGACTCACTTGAAGCAAACCTGGAGCGGGCACATCCAGTCTGATCTTTTCCCCCGTTCAGAAAGAAGTCCACATGGCCGACAGGGATGGAGATGCCAAAATCTGAAGCAGAAGAAGAATATTAAATACTGTCATCATTTTATCGCTGATGTAGTGCTTTTAACTCCAAAAAACACCTATTAACCCAGGCAGCTTTGAGACTTATATTTATCCACCGTACATTCGATCACTGAACCCTGTTTAAAAAAATACTTTAGGCCGTCTTTTAACAACCTTGCTGAAGTATTTGCATGAAATTGGTGGGTTAAGCATGGCCGTTAGCCAAACAGAAGCCACAATTTAAGATGATTGCAGGCTGGATTTTCCCAGGATGAGTCAGCTGCTTTCAAAGTGACCTGACAAAACAAGCTTGTATATCATTATGATCTTACTTCAGGGAAAAATGAACCCAGCAAACAGTCAGTTACACAACAGTTTTATTTAAAGTGTGCCAACATGAGCTTTAATGAGCCCAAGGTTTCATCTGACCAACTCGGAGAGTCTATGCTCCCATGTTCCTTTGTTCATGAACTTTTGAAGTCATTGATAAAGCCTGTATGTGCTGTTCTAATTGCAAAAGAATGAAGAAAAGTTGCAGTTTAAATAGCAAATATCTGCCCAGTCTCTGCTGATCTATCAATGTCTAAAGTCAAGTAAATAAAAGGTTTACATGCAAATTTAAGAAGCATGGGCTGTACGTGTGTGTGTGTGTGTGTGGGGGGGGGGGGTTTAACATACCGACCCATTAAAAACAGATGAAACATTTCTCATACAGAAAAACCTTGTTGAGACGGTTATAGACCCGTCTGAAAGGTTCCTATATTTGGGGATATCGCGCTGATTATTGAGCTGTATGAAGCCAAAGGTTCTCTCCCCCATATGACAGGAAATCCACTGAATGTAAATGAGCGAAGGTTCATCCATTGTAACGCTCTTGCTTCAAGTGAAAGTTTGTGTAATTCAGTTTTTTGAAAAGGTGTACATAGTCTTGATATAAAGTCAACAAACTTAGCTGACTTGCGCAACCAATCTGCTCCATCGCTCCTCAACCTTGACAAAATGTCTTTATGCCTCAGTGAAGAAAAATGCATCACTCATCATTTGATATTTTATCATATCGTATCATACATATCATATCGTATTGTATATTCGATACAATACAATATGATATGCATGATATTTTGTTGTAAGTTTTCTCACAGTCAGAGTCTGTGTGGATGGCATCGACAAACAGAGCGTCAGAGGGGTCCAAACGGTCGAAGGTGTCGGCTCCTTTAAACATGGGACCAGCAGGATCCAGACCTGGAAGACAAGGACACGGGAAACTTTGTTAAAATGTACAACAGGTCTTTAGGAATAAACAATGTCAATAGATACGGGTCTTCATCTATTACCATTATATCTGAGTATTATTCATCTCCTGTGCTGTGATAAGAGAAGTGTTGAGAAGCAGTTCTCAATTATGAGAAGAGTCCATCCTCTCCGTCTTTTCCCTGCTCCACTTTTCAGAAAATGTGTGCTCAAACAGGCTGTTTGGAGATTTTCCCTTCATGACATCACAAAGGGCAGTAACCCCTCCCCCAGGTGGGTGACACTCCCACAGCTAGGTGTTAAATAGGGCATGGAGCGAGAAAGCCTGAGTACACTCAAGCCCTTCCAGAGAGGGGGCGTGGTCAGACACAGCTCATTTACATTTAAAGGTACAGACACAGAAACAGTCTGTTCTGAGCAGGGCTGAAATAGAGGGGTTTATAGGCATGATCAAATACAGGATCAGAGTGGATTTAGAACAAGAAACTTCACACACATGTTTTGAGGAGATCTGAGACTTATTTAAGCTAGTTGAAGAGGAGGAGAATATGTGACCTTTAAGGGTAATTTACTTTTATAACGTAATACTAAGTTTCTCTTTCTTGTCACTTCCTCCTAATTGAATTTATCTGGGTTACATGTTTTTAATTAAAAGAAGTTTAACTGAGATGAATAACTTATAGTCATATTGATTTATTTGACGCAGTAATAAGTGTTTCTTGTTTAAGTTAATCTAAGTTTTCCATTTGTTTCGACAAAGTCCGGTCTGCAGCTGCAGGCTCCTCTGAATTATTTCCAAACTTGCACCAGCCTCCCCTCTCAGACAGAAGCGCCCGATATAAACAAGTGAACAGTGCTGCATTGTGTTTCTGGTGACTGAGCGTCTCCACATGGCTCTTATCAAAGTGTTGTTGTCCTTTGAAGAGCTTGGCTTATCTCTCAAGGTCGCTCTGAAGCACACTCAGGCTCCGAGAGACTCCGGATACCTTCACTGTCTGACCTGCTGTTCTGTAGACGAGCCTTTTATTTTACAAATATAAGCGCTCCTTCTTAGTTTGGAGTGTTTCATTTGTAAAGGTAACTCGTCTTTTATCTAAGATGGAGCACATGTGTTGCAGGGCTGAGATCTGCTCAAGAAACCAAAATATTATAGCAACTAAATATGTTTTTATTCACACAACAAAGGAAAAAAGAAAAAGTAGGATTAAGGGTCAGTGTCTCAAAATCAACTTTGACCTGCTTTTCCAGCCTCCAGGAGAGTCTTTTACACTGCTTGTTGCTCCGGATTTACCTGTGATTCTTCCGATTTTCCCTTCAAACAGAGTCCCCACAAATCCAGCGACGTGAGCCCCAAGACTGATCCCGATGAAGTGGAAGGACTCCAGTTTGCAGCCATTTGTCTGTGAGGTGTGAGAGTTTGAAAAACTTTTAAATTTCACCTGAAACTTGCACAAGGTCCTCGACTGAATCTTTGTTTTATTTAAAGGGTAAAATAAGAGTGTGGCGAACTCCTCAAAAGCAACAGATTTTGAAGTATGTTAAATTTGGTTGCACAGATGTTTTGGGGTAATATAGCTTTTCCTCCAAATACAAATAGATTCAAATCTTTTGTACCAAAATCCTCAAAGAGTTCTGAAATAATTAAAGATGTAACATAGATGTCCTCTGAGTGTCTGACCTGCATCTGGTTTATGAGAACAGAGATCTGCACAGCCACCTCCTTGTAGTTTTCCACCACCAGGTTGTAGGCGAATGAGGCGCCGTAGATCCAGTCCACCACCACCACGTTCACATCCTGAGCCCGGAGCAGGGCCACGGCCAGATCCTTCACCCAGGACGGCTTACTGCCCAGAGCCCTGAGGGGGGTTAAAGGGACACAGGACTGAGTCAGGAAGATCGTGATGAAAGAAGTAGTTTAAGGCTGATGGGAGGTTGAAGGAATCAATCATTCTACAGGGATGGAAATGTCCCTCCTCTTCCTCACCTGTACCCGTGGATGATGACCTTTGTGGGGCGGGAGATGTTGAAGTAAGACGGCTGCTCTGTTTCTGTAAGAGACTGCTGAGTGAACGTTTGTGCACAGTCCAGGTTTTTCCTGGTCAGCAGCAGATACTGAACCTGCAGTTTGACACTGCGCTGACGGTACTCCTGCCAGGTGGTGTTGTTCAGGTCAGCACACTCCTCATGTGTCGAATTCTTTTCTAAACCTGAGCGATTAGAGAAACAAAGTCACTGGGCTGGTGTTGGTGTCAAGACATCAAAGTCCAGCATGTTGAATTTAGACAATAAAACATAAAGTAGCCATTGATATTGTGTTCAGTGACCAAGATGATAGCGCGGTAAAGTAGGACGTAAAAGGACATTCTGTTAAATCTTCCTCTTATCAGCTGAACATTTACTTGCACTAATCCTTTTGTGACAGGCTCAGAGGCCCAATGGGTCACAGGGGGACTAAAAAAGTGTCTCTTTTTAGCATGACTGTCTGGTTTCAGTTTGAAAAAGTCAATGTAGCAACACAAAAACAACCACTAAGGGATGCTTAAGTATGACAAAGACACACAAGTGCTTCTAGAGTCTGCTGGGGCCGTTGGAAAAATTCACTGGGGCCCCTCCAACCAGCAGTCATCACTGGTATTTCTGCCAGTCGATGCTTACTCTTTACTTTATCCTTCAAAAACTTTCATTGACAAAATTTGGTTTTCATGCAACGCTTAGCAGAGCTACAACTCTCAGAGCAACTCAGAGCTACAAGTGCTGTCAGATGGGGCCCCCTTAGGGAGGTTTCCAACTGTCACTGTAAAATTTTTCACAGTTTCAGCCACTGCTGTGGTTTAAAGTTTGTCAGCCCTCAGATGACCCCTGCCGGCTTGTTGCCCCAAGCAGTTGCCTTCATTGCCTGCTGACAATCAGCGCCTCTGTTTTTGGCGGTATACTGCCGGGTTTTCAATGTGAAAAAGTCCATGAAGCAACACAAAAAGACCACTAAGGGATGCTAAAGTACGACAAAGAGACACAATGACAGGAGACACATGATGACAGGAAAAATTACTAAGGACTACAAAGAAACACAAACATCTACAGACAAATGCATAAAACCTATGAAGAAACACAAAACAGCCAAAAAGACACTCAAAAAAACTACAAAGACTAAAAAAAGGAAAATCAACCGTGACGACAACAATGCTCCCGCAACTCTTTGTTGGACATGAACAAATCTGTGACGAGGAGCAAATGATCCTAAAATTTGTCCATGCTAACCACTTTGGTGACAGAAACATTTTGATTCAACAATATTTTAATGGAGGAAACAATATCAGGTCAGATATTCTAATTTGTAACTGAGAAATTAACTGTTACAAACACTAACCGAATCAATGAGCGGCTTTAATTGTAACAACTGTACACTTTAAACACAAGGACAATCTCATCCTTTCATAACTGAAAAATGTGCTGCAATAGCATGAAAATGACTAGAAAAAAAAGATAATTAGAGTACTCACCCAGCACCAGTGATGTAATGAAGACGATGAAAAGACAGAGCAGGATGGTATTGTGTTGCTGAGACATTTCTGTAGTAACAGAGAGCTGAGAGGAGTTGCCTGGGAGCTTGTATTCGGTGCTTAACAGGGCTCAGCTGCTCTGTTTAGTCCAGGATTGGTGGATGCAGATCAGCTTTTGGCTTGACCAAAAAATCCAACCTCTGTGTGTGTGTGTGTGTGTGTGTGGTGTTGTGCTGCTGGAACGACAACTCAGCATTCAACAGGCCAACAGCAGAGCAAGAATCCATATAAAAGAGTCCAGGAGGATTTTTCCCACGTTTCTTTTCTTGTAAAGCTCCAATGTATCCACAACAAAACTCACCCTGTTCTTTTACTCAGTCTTTACACTCATCTGTGGGTTTTGTCCCCTCTCTCTCTCTCTCAGAATGGGTTTGTACCGAGCCGACAAGTGGTTGAAGCTCTTTGCCTGGCGGTGAATCCATGACCTCATTGGTGTTCAATGGCTATTTGTTTAAAATGTTGGACTCTGGCCTGGCTGTGGCTGGTTTGTGTGCGCGCGTGGGTGCCTGAATATATGCATGTGAGTGTGTTTGGAGAAATCAATCATGAGCTGATTGATTGTTCCACTATGAACGCTCTGTTATGTAATCAAAGCTAACATCACTTTGTCCAGTCCAATCAGTTTGTTGTTTTCTTACTTTAAAATCTCTGTGGGTCTCTTAGTTTTGCTGTTAGTCATGATCATAGGAGCTAAGTGGGATTGTTTCTCTGGTTTTTAGGTAGTAATAACTCAAAGAATTTAATTCTATCCAAGGATAAAGGGTCAAGTCTAGGATTTGCAGTTGGCGGTCATGTTGTGGTAATCACTCCGAGATTTAGAGATTAATTATATTTAGGAGCTAAGCGTGGGAAAATCAACACATTTGACTGTTATTAGTCATTTCAAACGAAGGGATGGTTGGATGGATGGATGAGTTGATGGATGGATGGATGGATGGGTTGATTTGTGGATGGATGGATGAGTGGATGGATAGTTGGATGGATGGATGGGTGGGTGGATGGATGGATGGATGGGTGGATGGATGGATGGATGGATGGGTGGATGGATGGGTGGATGGATAGTTGGATGGATGGATGGGTGGGTGGATGGATGGATGGATAGATGGATGGATGGATGGATGGATGGATGGGTTGATGGATGGATGGATGGGTGGATGGATAGTTGGATGGATGGATGGATGGATAGATGGATGGATGGATGGATGGATGGGTTGATGGGTGGATGGATGGATGGTTGGGTGGATGGATGGATGGATGGATGGATGGGTGGATGGATAGTTGGATGGATAGTTGGATGGATGGATGGATAGATGGATGGATGGATGGATAGATGGATGGATGGATGGATAGATGGGTTGATGGGTGGATGGATGGGTGGATGGATAGTTGGATGGATGGATGGGTGGGTGGATGGATGGGTTGATGGGTGGATGGATGGATGGTTGGGTGGATGGATGGATGGATGGATGGATGGGTGGATGGATAGTTGGATGGATAGTTGGATGGATGGATGGATAGATGGATGGATGGATGGATAGATGGATGGATGGATGGATGGATGGGTTGATGGGTGGATGGATGGATGGATGGATGGGTGGATGGATAGTTGGATGGATGGATAGATGGATGGATGGATGGATGGATGGGTGGATGGATAGTTGGATGGATAGATGGATGGATGGTTTCTCTGGTTCAATAAAGTTCATGTTGACAATCACAGTAAATAAATGTATTAGCTGAGTAGGAATAAGGATGAACAATGAGTAAGAGCTTTTTCCCACGTACACTTTAATGGTACTAACCTTGAAAGCAGATTATTTACAATGTAACCCTACATGTGAAGTAATCTGTGACTTTGGCGACCCCTGGTGGTGATATCAGAGAAACAAACAAAACGTTTTCAGAACTCCATTTCAGAAGTAAAATGGAAAGAAGTGGAAACAAAAAATCTTTAAGAAATCATGAACAGTAATTTGCACTTTTTAAAAACATAGTTGCTTCATGTTTACTGTGTTAGATATGTTAAACTATAGATGACTGAATGAAAAAGTACAGGTGAAAGACAGTTCAAAGTACACTTCTGCCTTGATTTGTGCAGTTTTTGTCACAATCTTGTTTTTCTTTTGGAGCCACAAGGGACAATGTTTGGATTAGAAAGACAACACACACTGCTATACACACCCCCTAAAGTATACTGGTTATGCACATATTCAAAGAAAAAAAGATTAGTGTGCACATCTAAGCAAATCGATACAGGTGCAGGGCAAAAAAAGGAATAAACTGCAGAAAAAAAGAAAAGGTCCGCACACCATTCAGTTCAGCAGTAAGCAGATTCAAAAACATCTTCCTGCTACACAGACTCTGGTACAGACTCTAAATTAGTCAAGAAATCATGCAGCAGAAGAATCTCTTTATTGCGGGCCTGGAGGAAGAGTATGGAGACCCGGACATAGATCTTGCTGTGGTTTTGCACTACATTCTGGACCAGGCCGAATCAGCCCCGAATCGTTTTAGGGGTCTCATCCAAGTTGAAAACGCTAGCTTGGAAAAGTAAAGAGACAAACACCAAAAATATATAAACATACTTCTTGTCAATTAAAATTAATTTTTACTGCAGTTGTTGTACAGTGTTAATGACTTTTCATTCGTTATTTAGCTCAGATTTTTTTCCCTCTCTTGTGGCAGCTGTGAAGCAAGCCATTCAATGGTGCGTTTGCGAGCGTCCTGCCAGGTGAACCTGGGGGCGTACCCCAGGTCTCTCTGAGCCCTCTGATAGGAGAAGCTGAACGTCGTGTTCAACATGGTGAGGAGCTGCCGGCTCAGCGGCGGGGCGAGACGCACGAAAGGCTGAAGTATCATGCACACGATCTCCATTAGGAAGCAGAACAGGTAGAAGAGGCGGAGCGGCACCATCAGTTTCTCCTGAATGCTGAAGCCCAGAGGTGACATCATGACGTGGTTGAAGTCTGAATAGGAAATGTGAGGCGTGTCGTCTGAAATGAAGTAAAACTTTCCTCCGACTACATCTCTTTTTTGTGGATCTTTGAGGCTGCGGGCTGCCTGGAGGTGAGCCACAGCCACGTTGCCCACATAGACAGGATTCACTAAAGCCTCCGGCAGAGACATGCGATACAGAACGTTGTTGTTTCGTATCCCGTCGCCCATGTGGCCCAGCAGGAAGCGGCAGCCCTCCCCATAGATGTACATCGGTCGAAGGGCGCAGGTAGCAAGTCGGCCTCCGTTTGGGAGCAGCTCGTCGTGGACCTGCAGGGTTCTCTCCTCAGCCTCCTTTTTGGTCTTGCTGTAAGCGAACTTCAGAGCGCATTCATAAACTGTGTCCTCGGTGCCGTTGATGATGGGTTCACCCATTGAGTTTGGCCCCATCACCTCGATGGTGCTGGTGTAGATGACCGACGACACGTTCTCTTGAATGCATGCCTCCAGCAGCAGCTGAGTTCCTGCAAAGCAACAATGCTCATAAGCTCATATGAGCTAAAAGGGAACAGATCTCTTTATACAGTCTCATCTCTGAGGAGGGAAAGCCTTTCCTCTCTTTTTACAAAGCACGATAAAATAACATTTTAATTTTTGATAATTAGGTGTTCAAATGAGTTCAATACATCTCAGTCTTTAAGAGAAATGGTTAGCGTGAAGATGAGTGCAGATGGTTCACTGAGACATAGCGACGGTCATACCTCTGACGTTGACCCCGTATATCTCGCTGTATTCCACCGAGTTAGTCACATCGATGATGGACGCGATGTGGAAAACAATCGAAGCGCCTCGGCAGCTTTTTCTCAGGAAATCACCGTCTCTGATGTCCCCCTCGAAAGCACTCAGCTTTGTGTCGCCTCGACAGTCTCACAGACAACATATCAGGAGTAAATCTCACAGAATAACCGTTTAAAGACTTATTATTCAACAAGAAAAAAATAACAACGTGGGGAGTATTTGATGGAGATTTATTGTTTCTTTGACATGAAAACAAAATTAGTCTCAGACTTGATCTGAGCTTAAATTGCATAAAAGTTGTTAAACTATAAAATACACACATTGTTTCAGAATTTATATTATAATCAGTTGTTTTTACTTAAGTTTAGGTAAAATCACAAACACAAATAATTACCTTTACATCTTACTTACACAACTTTTCTGGTATTCCCTCCTGATTAAGAAAGTGAGATTTAATGTCTCAACGAGGCTTTCCTAACGTGATTAAGTTTAATAAAACTACAACCAATCAAATTACTTTTAATCACAACATGTTCTCAGAAAACTGGTGTTATGGTTTTCGGTAAATGGTATAAAATGTTTTTTCATTTGGAGCACTGGTGGCGCAGTGGTAAGTGCGCGCGCCCCATGTATGGAGTCTAATAGTCCTCCAAGCAGGCGGCCCAGGTTCAAATCCAGCCTGTGGCGCCTTTCCCGCATGTCATTTCCCACTCTCTCTCCCTGATTTCCAACTCTATCAACTGTTCTATCTCTCCATTAAAGGCACAAAAAGCCCCAAAATGAATCTAAAAAAATATGTTTTTTCATTTAG